>NW_026901666.1:0-117500 GCF_033783945.1 Neopsephotus bourkii | reverse complement strand
AGAAAAAAATTTATCAATTATTTATAGATTGTTAAAATGTATCCTCACGCACTGCTACTGTATAGAAATGACAATTAGCCAAACTTACCTTCTATAATTAATAATGCATATATTATGCTCTTTGGGCAACTAATCACCAATTCTACAAATTTGTTTGACACTGCTAAAGATACCTCGCAAATGCATGGGTTAAAATAGGAAAAGCAGAGCAATGTTCTCCTGTTAAGGAATGGCCAGCTTGAACAGGCTTTCAGCTATAGTTAAAACTCATGCTGCCCTTCCAGTTGAGAAAATGGTGGTCTACCAAAGTGCTTGACAACCTGATTGGCACATGTGAAATTTAAATTCAAAGGCTCCTAACGGAAAAGGTCTTCCAAACTGGCGGTTTGACTGATACACTGAAAGCAACCCACCGCATTTATCACCCTCTGCCTCAACTTGAAACTTCAGAAAACGGTAACAGCAGTGCTCCTTATGTCCAAGCTACTGGCCAGGCAGGCGCAGATCAGCAGGCCACACTGTGCAACCTGTTTCTTTGGCGGTACAGATTTGGAAACGGCAGATATAGCTCACAAGGGGCAGCCGCTCCATTCGCACCTATCAAAACAACAGGCAAGGCTGCCACGCTTTCAACTAGAGGAGCAGAGCGGGCGAGAGGCAGCACCACCGTGGGTGTGAAGGGATGCCGTGTTGCATCCCGACAAGATGGGGTGAAGGTAGTCCAGTGTTTGCGGCCAGGTGGCTCCTTCAGTCCAACCTGTTTTCCTCCTCTGTGTCTTAAGAAGGGACTCTTAAGCATTGTTTTCCCTTTGAAACTGTTTTTCCTCCTTTTTTAATTTTTTTTTTCCCTTTATTTTTCCCCTTTGGAAATTTGATCTCACAACATGACTAGTACTGTTTGGTGTCTCACTAAAATGTCACTTATTGCCATCCCCTTTATTGTGGGCTCCTAAAAGCATCTTTGCGGTAGACATGGTGGAATTCAGTCAACCACATCAAGAGTTACCCTGTTGTATTCGTGTTATCCTCCAACTGCTCCAAGACCTGAGAAGCTTCTGGGATCTTCATGCAGTGTCTCAGGTGCTCTAAAGCATATTAAACAACACTAGATGCATGGTATTTTAGTAAATATATTTACCTGGTGTAGCTGAGCATTTACTATTTTATCTAAAGGATGTATCTGCACGCTTGCAACCTAGCTTACTAGCTTTTGCTGTCAGGGGTGGATCATGTTCAATCCCCAACAGTGTGTTTCACTACCAAAGGGTTGGATAAGGGGCATGAGGAATTTGGGTGCACATAGGAAATGTTGTCCCAGCACATCTTGACAAAAACTCTTTATGGAAATATTTTGACCTATAACTACAGATCTTTTGATGTATAGGGTACAGCTGCTACCATGGCTGATGGCTTGTCTTGGATATGAACCAGCTCCATGCTGAAAACACCAGGTAAATAACTATTTCGCTTTGACTTAGCTTTGTTCCACTGATTTTACTGCACTATTTTCAGTGGAAGATGCCCTTTACAAACTGAATGGTTCCTACACTATGTCAAACCCTGGTAAGGGTTTGTTAAAAGCTTTAATCACTGGCTACCTGTTACTACATAGAATACAGAAAAGTCCTCCATAATCACATTGGGCAGTACAGAATGATATTTTTTTTTTTTTTGTTATAAGCATACTATTTGTAATAACTTATGGGCATTCTTGGACGTATAAATATCAAGGCTTTGCCAAATATTTTAACTATCCCTCCATGGCAAATTGTCTTTAAATACTGGAAGGTTTTTTTCTTTTTAACATTTACTTGTGGACCAAAAACACTTGCAGTCTATTGCCCCTGGCCTTCTGTGAGAATGTTAGTTAGCAATGCTCATAAAAACTCAATTCATCAATGTGAACATAATTTGCTATGAACAGAAAGCTCACAAAAGGGTGAATTTGTCAGATAGACAGGTGGCCTGAGATCTCTCCCTGATACTGAACGATATGAATAATAGATTCTGGTAAATGTATGCCAAGACTTGAGCTGTAAACACAGCTGCCTCTATTCCCTTCCAGAATAACAGCTTCGAGAACGAAAGCACAGGAACCACAGTTCCACCTGAGGACTAAGCCTGTGCACGTACACACACACACAAACACACACAAATGCAATATACTTGCAGGCTCACAAAGAAAATAAGCCCCAGAGAAAGGACATAGCTGTTTCCAGCTCCTTTTGCAGACTCTTGTGATGAATGGATTTTTAACATGTGTAGAGAGCAGAAGGAGAGAATAATAGAAAACATTTAAAATATATTTTAAAATGTATTCAGTCACAGAAATAAATCTTTCTGTGATGCAAAGGAAAAAAAACAAACCCTCAGATGGCTTTTATAGGTAAAGAACCCAGACATATGACCCCCCCCCCCAAAAAAAAAGCATCATAGTGTCAAAGCTGAACATGAAAATAAAATTTCAGAGCTTTTTTGCTTCGATACTACTCCCCAAAATTAGTTAACTGTAATGATCCAAGCTAGACTGCACAAAGATTTTTGGTGTGTGCTTTTTTTGTTGTTGCAGGCTATTTATATTTATTTATATTGCATTTGGTTGTAGCCGGGTTTTTTAGGCTTAAATCATTAATTACTGTCCACAGACTAGGCTAGAAAGATGTTATATGTGCAAAAATGTCCTTTAGGCTTTTCTACTGAACAGCTTCTGCTGTATGGTTGCACAACTTAACTTTAGAGTAGGCAGAAGTCTGTTCCAGGCAATCCAAATGGCCAGCAGTACAAAATGGTTCCTGTAATGTTTGGAGACCAGTGGGAAGGACTTAATCCCCAGTCAGGCCTTCTAGGACAGCGTCATATGGGTAGGAGGAAAAGGACCATGGTATAGTGCCTTTACATTGCTGAAAAAGAAACCAAAACAAGTCTTAAAATGGAGCCCACTGGGGCCAGCCACATTCGTTTTGAAAGCACATTAACAGTGTAGTACAAATGCTCTGGTGCAGTTGACTTTAAAAGGCAAACGTGTAATGTATTGCAGGAGAGAATGGCTGTCTGAAGTGCTTGTTTTGGGCTATCAAACATTTTTATTTCTGAAATTCTAGCTGAGGACTCAGCCTTATTCTTTGCATGGTCAGGATTTAATATATTTTCCCCCTTATAGGTATAAAACAGAGAACTTTTCCCATGCTTATTTTAGGGGTAGGGCAGGCTCCTTATTTGATCCTTCCCTGGCAGTCATATAGCCAAGGAAATGAACTCGGAATTATATCATCTGAAGTTCATACATGTTTGTTAATATTTGTTATTTAGGAAGGATGCTTCTCTGTAATGAGTTGGCTAAGGTGAGAGACATGTAGCAGTGAATGCAGAACCAACACATTCAAAAGCTCCCAAAATGTGACCGCATATGAGATATTAAAGGCAAAATGGAAGTTCTGAACAAATGAAATCACTGTCAGAACAATAAAAGAGAAATGAGCTATGATCTAATCTGTTTTCTAGCAGTGTCACAGAGGAGCTATAATAAAAGCTATTTGCAAAGTTCAGAATCATTTCCCATGCAAAGCCATCCACACACACACTATATGACTTTGGACAAATGGAGGGGGTCTTGGCATTGCCAAAAAGTTGTATGTGGATAGTTTACTATTAGTTTTAAGTTTGTGCACCTAAATTTCCCAGTTGGCTGCAATTTAAGCTCCCTCCCTCTTTGAGATGGCACATGAACTTGTGCACCTGGCTTTCTCCCTCTGTTATTGGAATATCATCTTCAGCCCTTTCAAATTACAAACTGCAAGTATAATGGACAAACAGAAAAAGAATAGTCACATCATAGGATGCTTATCTAACCTGCTTTTGCACCATGCATGCTATAAATGAGAGCACAGCAAATGATATATTGTGTCCTCATTGGAAATGCTTGTTCTGTTCTTCTCCTTGGAACAATGCATGAAGTGCAATCCCGATTACTGTGTGGCTCTATTTCTGTGGCATTGGGTCTGCAAACAGTGTGTGAGGAAGAGACATGCAAAAGGGACCCAAGGATGGATGAAATGAGCATATAAATGCCTGTTTCCTCCCTTCACAAGGAATATATGTCAAACGATAAAATAATGATGAAAGTATACATAGAGTTATGCACAGAGGTAATGAAGCAGCTGCCCTGTATACTCCTCCTTTTAAAGCATGTAAAAGCAACTTAACGCTGTTCAAAATACTGATAGTTTCCCTGTGTTATTTGTTGCATTTTAAAGTGGATATATGTTGGACAGCTGGAAATAGGACTGAATCAAAGGGAAGAGAACATGGAGCAGAGCTGAGCTGACCTTTCTCTAGGCTGTGGAAAAAAAGCATGAAAAGGTGGAGAATGACATCATCCACTGATAACCACACAAGTGGAATAACACCAACTGAGCTCTGTATAGATCTTTCTCATTTTGATTCAGTGTCTTTTACTGTAAGTAGATTGAGGCACAGCAGAGGGAGAAAAATAAAGAGAAAATATGATTTCGGCAGTACGGCATCCACCCATTTAAAACTTGTGGATATCTGTAGTGGAGATTCAAGAGCAGCATGGGCCCCATGTATACCTGTAAATGATCCCTGTACATCAGAGACTGGTGACACAGAGATCTCCTACTACTGTGGAAAGGAATTAATTAGCATCAGTGGGAAAAGCAGCAATGGCAATGAGATGTAGGACCTCCCTGGCTCCCTAGAGCCTGACAGCATTGCTGGGAGGTTTACCTCTAAATGTTTTGGTATGTGCTTAGAAGTTATCACCTGTTCAGGATCGTGTCTATTGGAAATGAAGTTTGATATGGTCATTCATCATGAAGACGTGGTGATGAGCAGTAATAAATGAACTCCTGAACTTCATAAGGGTGGGCTCTGTCCTCTATGAGAGAGACTCTTTCAGACCTGCCTGCCTGCCTGTTGCTCAGCAAAGAGCCCTGCAAAAAGACACCTAGGATTCATGTACACAACCATCATGCAAGTCTCAAAATGCAAAAGTAGGTAAACCACTAACCTGGACCCAGATTTCTTGCTTATTGTTGCACAAATCTCTCCCAAAGACTCCCAATTCCAATTGCACCCACTTGCCTTGCCTCACTTTCCTCTTTTCTTGTCAGCCTTTTACTTTCCATCAAATATCTCATGCCCTCAAGTGAAAAAAAAAAAGAACAAAAAAAAGAATTGCAGAGTAAAGGAATTATTCAGTAGCAAAAAAGCCATCATCTGGCATAAGAGTAACATGAAGAATCTTATTATTTTTCCATTTTACTGGACATGGGAGTTACTATGCAGTGTGATAAAATAATTCTGCTGCTGCAAGAGCACAACCATACAGCCAGTGTAAGTAACCAGCAAAACCCAAAGAAGTCAAATAAATATAGATACATTGCCTCTATGTGGGAAGGCCTCATGTGTGGAGAAGACAAATATTAAGCTCTCTGTCTGGTCAAAGACAGTATTGCTGTATTAATAGAGATGACTGTCTATGGTGAAATGAAATGTGAGCACTCATCCAGGTGCGCCATTGCATGGTGGACTTCAAAGGGTGATTTTGCTAATTTCTGACATACCGAACATGAAAACTAAATGGACAGCTGGAAAATAGGAGCATACTCCAACCCCACTACCCACCCTACTATAATGCTGGTGTTATTTTGTGTATGCATTTAAGAAAATCAGATAATGTGCGGAAATTCCAATGCATTTTTCAAGTGTTTCAGTTTCTGTTTAACTTATGATAGAGCTTAAGGTCAGGCTGTTGTAGAAAATAGCTGTGCACCTAAGAAGGTCTATTCTGAAAAAGAAAGTTGATTTGTGTTATCTAGCTTTGATGTTATTGAAATCTATCCCTATCTATACTTCCAGAACTCTAGTCCCAACAGTACTTGAATACAAAATATGATCTGTATTTATTTTAATAAATTAATCTTCATAATACTATCTAGTCTTTCTTTCTGATACAGCTTCTTATTTTCACCTCTATGAGTCTATATAGTTCCCTAATTATTTATTATTGTACCACTATCAACAATAACATTAGTCAGGTAAGCTTGCCATGTCATTTCTGCATGTGATACAGCTAACCCTTCTGTTTCCATTGCAAGTACATTACCGGTACAGTAAATGTGTTTATGAAGGAAAGAGTAGTGTATAATGAACATCATTTTATGATCAAGTAGACGCATGATTATTTATGACAAGGAACATACTACATAGCTCACAGAGTGCAAACTGATCAAGAAATAGGATGCATACATAGATTTTCTGATCTTTTGCATGTTCCCAGAAGTAACAACAAAAATACATGGCTCTACAAGAAAGTCACAGGAGAATCCTCATGCATAGAGGAGTCCTTTGGTGACTTAAAACTGCCACACTGATTCATCTGAAGTTATGACTTGGAGCCAGCTCAGCTAGACCTCAGCCTTTAGTCCACAAACTCACAAGATGTGACACTGTATCCAAGGTCTAATTAGGAACAAACATGGATTGTTAATAAAAAGCATAAAAAAGCAAATATACTGCTTTCTCTTTTTTTTTTTTTCCTCTTTTTTTCTCTCTCTCTTTTTTTTTTTTTTAATTGGGAGAGGGAAATTCCAGGATATTAAAAATTTTGCAGTATATTTGGCATCTACGGCTGAATAACACACACATGCACAAAATCTGGTATGGTGAATGAATTAAAGAATAAAAAAGGCTAAGATTCCTCCCAAGGATATTTAACCAACCTCCTGGAAAACACACTTTGATTGCAACTGTAGAAGAAGCAGGCTGGTGCACCAGGGGAACAGTGTGTAACAGCCTCAAGCTGGACAGGCTATGCATTCTCCTAACACGCAATATAGCTCTCAGTAAAGACACTAAGTTTTATTGAGGCAATGCACTCCTACATTATTTCTCCAGCATGTTGTCTTCAACTGAACACATCCTTTACCTCCTGATGCAGGAAAATATATTAGAGGCACACATCTGGGGTAAGAGAGTCTGTGGTCACAAACTAGAAAAGAGCTGCCTCTCTCAGGTCACAATCCCTGAAATTACTCCTACACAACTTGGAGGTTTGAGATAGCTTTAGCCTTATCTGAATGTTTTTGGTCTTGTTTTGTTGTTTTTCTTTTCAATGGAAAACTTATAACCCTTATGTACACACACACACACACATATATTACAGTAGATAACAAAAATAAAAAAGTACAAAGGAAAACATATTTCTTTAATAAATATGTCATTTAATTCCTTGCATATGAAAAAACTCCAACCCAAACCTAAACTAAAATACCACTCCTCCTTCCCCCCACCAAGACCCAGCAGTTTGTCAGTTTTGAAGAAACTTCCCAAAGGATCCCAGGCTGCTTTCTATGTTTAGTAGAGAAACCTGAGTTCACCACTAAGTCTATAACTCCTCTTGAACTATTGCACAAAACATAGAGGTGGCCCTTTCTTCCCTGAAATGTTCTGGGCCACAAGCTGGATGTGTCAGGAATATAGCAGATGGGGAAAATGTATACAAGTGTATTAATTTTGTGGCCCAGATTTATGCAGAACACATATTTGCACAGAATTTATATAGGATTTTAAATTTTGTTTTAACCCTTACTAGACGGGTGTGGAGCTTGGAAACAGTGTGAAAGTATAGCAAAAAGTATTGGTGGGGCGGGGGGGGGAATGGAACTGAGAGGACTGCTGCTGTAACTGCTTGCTTTGGTATCTGATTTACACAAGTTAATCTGCATGCCTCAGTTTACTCTCTGTGAAATATTTATACTAATACTAATATCTCACATTGACTTTGCAAAGCTCTGTTAATTAGCTCATGATTAATTAGGTTCTTAAAGCTTCCTGGTTGAAAGCAGAGTTGGGTAAATAAAGCTAAAAGAGAAAGAATATTGGGGGGGGGCGGGTTATATTTTTTTTAATGGAAGATCTGCTGATGTGCCTGCATGTTCACAAATACTCAGGTGAGCATTTTTATCCGCTCAAATTCTCCCAAATACAAAAGGGCTGTGCATGCCAGTGTGGAGAAGTATTCTGAGAACATTCACACCAGATGTGTGCTCATGACCATCCTGAAAAACTCTTTTCATTGTTTGCACAATGATTTGTCAATGAGTTATAACTGTTCATGAATTATTTCCCAAAGCAAAAACTAAATTCCCTCATGGCCGTACAGGGGGGTCTATACAGACTTTTCAAACTGCTTTAGCTATAGCTGTTTAGAAATGACTTCAGCAGCTTTGGTGTGACACCCTGCTGCATTTGGAGATGCACCTGATCTACAGTGAGGTGACACAATGCATTTTTAGTTGTCTACTGAGAAACTCTAATAAGGACCTCATTTTATTATTCCTTTTTCATGAGGTTTACTGGGTAAACTTAGAGATGTGTGTGTGCTGGCAGCAGCGTGGCAGCCCCAGCTGGGCTGGCTGCACAGGCATCACAGGCTGTCGGCACAGCTGGGCTCTGCCACGGCATGGCAGGGCCACGGGGAGGTAACACAGCTCCTGCAGGACTGTGGAATGGCACTGACAGGCAGCCGTGGGAAAATCCACTCAGAGAGTAGCTCTGCGACAGGGTTTTCTGCCTGAGGAAGCCTGGTGTAGGAGTAAGCCTCTGAAGGATTGTTTTGTTGTTGTTGAATAGATCAAGATTTTTAAAAAGGTAAAACACCCAGGTTTTACACTATTTAGTAATGGTGGGTGTTACAGTGCTTAATTTTTTTGCTCCTGGAAGCTGTGGTGGGAACCCCATCCTCAGGCAGGTGCTCAGAGATCTTCGCCATGCACTGAGAGAGATTTGGGATCTTCAGTAGGAGTGCATCCTGCGGCCTGACTTGACCCAAGTCTGTAAATACATACAGAGCCACGAACAGCAGAGGGACCAGGAAGGAAATGCTCTCCCAGATTCTGCTGGAGACATAAGTCTCTTTGGGCTTCCTTCCCAGGTTCTGCCTTGCTCCTGGGCTTAGGTGGTCATATCCTTCTTCTCATGACACAGTAGCACCAACATCTCTACCCACCCATTACTTTCCAGCAAGGAAGACTTTCATTCACTCCAGACACTCATTCACTCTTAATATATAAGCTAGTCCTTAAAGGGACTTGAGTATCAATTTAATACTATTATAAAGTAAATACTTGTAGCACATATTGTATGCACATACCAAGTATTACAAAGCATCCTGATGTGCTCTGACCTCAGGCAGCTTTTGTATTAAAATTGAGGCAATTCTAGAATGAGCTCCTGGCTTATCTTTATAACTGCAGTTTATCCAGATAAAATTCATACTGATACATGTTGAGGACAGGTAGTATTTGTAGATATAAATAATTTACTGAGCCTGGTCCTAACTGTTTATTCTGTGTGCAAATCTACCCTTATGTTGCTATACATGCTTACACTATGTACCTTTTTGTTCAAACCATCATACCCAGAGAAGGATAAAAACTGTAAATCATCCCTTAAATTTAGCTCATCCTCAGAACTTCATGGGATTTAATGACTAATACAGAGTGGAAGTGACAGACAGGAAAGACCTGTTAACCCAGAGGTCCAGAAGATGAGCTGAAACATTTTCAAAGAATTCATCGTGCCTGGTATCATAAAAGTGGCTCAGTTCATTAAGTGAATAATTTCCAGTGAATTTTTAGCTCAAATTCCATATAAATAATGCACAAAAGGAGAACAGTCTAACTCCTCCATTAAAATATTCTCTGCAGTAAATTTGACAAGCACCAACCCTAAAAAAAAAAACCAAACCAAAAACCAAACTTCTATCAACTGAAAAGCCTGCAGTTATGTAGTACCTTGTTCAATAACTCAGGAGAACATACAGTGTGCTATCTGCAGGATAGCTTTTTTTTTTTTTTCCTCCAGATGTCTCTTTTTCCTTCCAGAAGTTGCAGAGCATTGGACAAGCAGTAACAGATGATGAACACATGCATAACTACAAATGGGCAAGCTGATTGTTTTCAGAATTGGTATAAACATTTGCTCTTGGATTGAGATTTAGCCCATAGCAAATCTTTACATTCTCGTTATAAACCTCTGACAAAAAGAGCTTCTAATGAAAATGCTGACAGTGTGAAAACGTGGTTATGGTCAGGAAAACAAATGGATAAAAAGTGGTATTTTGTAGTTCCATATGTATACTTCATCGGGGAAGTCTTTGCTAAGTTTACATTTCAAAGCAAAAGCTTGATGATAGCTGCTTCTCCTACTCTTTCTATTTAGGGCCACCAAACTTACTACTATTACTTCCATCTCCTACACTACCATTTTAAAAAACACCAAACCCAAACAAACCAACATAACACAGGCTGGGATATAAGATTGAGAGCTAAGTGAGAGAGCCAGCAGCTGGATTTTTTAGCATCTCGTTTTGACAATATAGATACTAGCAGAGCTCAGCAACCCCAGTCACGACATGGCCTCACTGCAGTAGGGTGCTATGGACTGGAAAAAAAGGGAGAAAAAGCACATGTGGAGAAGACAATTGCATTGTATCTGTTTGCAGGGGGGGCTGGCAGGAGAAGAGAAGGAGAAGAAGAAAAAGCTCAGCAGAGCAGGGGACATGGGACAGGCACTCTGGGAACGCTTTCCGAAAGGTTGCTGCTACTTCTTGGGAGGTAGAAAAAGAGGTCCTGCCCCTCTTCTGTCTGAAAGCAGCATATTTGGAGGGCTACACTATTTCTTCTAAACTTAGGCTAGACATTCTTTTGGCCTGTTGTGATGGAATTGCCGATATGGGGAACAGGGATGATTGGGGAGTATTTCAGCCCTACGTTATGAGAAAAAAGGGCAAAAAGAAAAGATAGTTTACTACAACTAAGATGTAAATGGAATTGATGTTTATAATATAGAGCAAGGGAAGGCAACACAATGGCAACCTGCTGTGAGCAGCTAAAACCACCCTTCCCAGAACCCAGCATCCTTGTTGGCTATTCCATGGTCCAAAGGGCAGCCTGTGGGTGGAAAGATGCATATAAAGTCTATTGAACATTTTTATTCATCAAAGCATAAGCAAAGTGAAAATCAGTAAGTGATAATGGGCAGAAATGTGGGTTTACAGGCACAGACCATCTGAATGTTTTTTTGGACAAGCCACTGAATTAGGTGCTATCTGACAGAGCATATATGTCTTTCTTCAGTACAATCAGGGCTTACTAGGCTTGCTTTAAGATAGCAACTATGGAATAAAAGAAAAAGCTAAGACAACATAAGATAGACAAAGAAAAAAAAATCCCTAACCCATGTTCTTAAGAACCACGAATGTCAAACAAACATGGGACTGACAACCAGGAGGAAATCAGGCAGTGATGGTGCAATAGGGTATGCAGGGCAGTAAAATCTGGCATGATGTTTACAGTGGCATCCCTGTTTATGGGGGGGAAGTAAGTAGGGTCACCTTTCTTTAACTGATGTGTCCTGTACAGTTCTAAATCTTGTTATTGTGAGAAAGACAATGAAAAATTATCAAGATACACATACAATGTAAAAACCTAAAGCTAAGTTAAAAAAGGGAAAACTTTTCGTAACACTCTAAAAGCACCAATGATCCTGGTGAGATAAGAAAGGGCTTGGTTAAATGATGACCAAGGATGCCAGAGGAATGGCAGTGAACTACTAATACCTGGAGCCATCAAGAATTTTATTAATGACTTCAGTGTGACCCAACTTCTACTGCAAGGAGTCAGCGGAAATATCCAGCACAATGAAGTAAATATTGGAAGTAATACTTTTGAATAAAGCAAATTAAAAATGTAGCTGAATTTCATGAAGGCCTTCTGACAGCAGGGTTGTCTGTGGCACTGAAAAATCCTCATACTGCCACAGACAGAAAACAAACACACTGTTCAGAAAGACTTCACTAGCTTGTGGTATAATGAACATAGAATTATATCATTGCAACAACATACACCCGCTGAATTTGACTCCACTTGAAAAGCTGAGAGCTCTTAAGTTGCTACATTGAAAACAATTTAATTGAACCTAGCTAATTAGAATATAACAAGTAGTCAAAAATTATGCAATGCTTTAAAAATATTTTAATTAATTTGAAATTCTGATGACAAATTAGTAACTGTATGTCAGTAACTTCCTGTGCTTGACCCAATATGTAATAACCCCCCCCCCCCCAACATATATTTTGTCAATACGGGCATTTTGAGAAAACATACACAAATTGAAAATAATAATGTAGAGTAAGGAATAATTAATTAATTCAAGCTTCAAGATAAGATCACTGTGTCCTGCTAACCCTACATGTTAATCAGTTGATTGATTAATTGCTACAATCATAATAATTATATGGTGTAAATCTAAGTACTTTTAATGGTAGTTTACATTTAGAATAAAAATGTCTTTTATGTCTGTTTATCTTCATAATTTCTTGAAGCCTAGTCATACTTTTTGTTTGCCATAAATAAACCTGAAGCATTTTCAGATGCTATCTTTGTGATGAGGTAGGTTTATACTTCATCCATCTGATCAGCAATATTTTTTTGTGTGGCCTTCACCTCCTGTCTAATGAAAAATATGTTCCTAGATGAGAAACAATTATGAGCAGTAACCAATACAGCTTCATCAAAAGCTCATCTTAAATGAAAGACAAGTGGACATACCAATAAGACTATTGTATAGTTATAGACTGCCTTTAACCAGGAGAGTTTTATATATTGTATCCCTTACTACATAAACTCAGTCTGAAGTGAAATGGTGAAGCAAATCAGAATCAGACAAAAATATTAAAGAAAACAGCCCAAGGAAAATCAAGAATGCTTTTGCTGATTTCTAATTCATAGGCAATGCAGAAGACCTTGACATCTACACAGTTTTTTAATTTGTTCTTTCTTGTTAAACCTAGTAATGCTTTATGATTGCACCAAAGGAAAGGTATAGGTCCTTCCAGCTCAACTGGAAAAGCTAAAATTCATTTTTCTATTAAAAAGTACATGAAAAGAAGAGACAAGGGTTACACAGTGAAATATGTTGAACGTTGTTAAAAGACACTATTAGTCTAGATTTTAGGTAACTAAGGTCTCACTAAATCAGTAATGAGCTGCTTCAGCTTCAGCAGTGACAGGTAGAAGTTGTAGTTGGTTGTAAGCCACATGTCCCGCAGATAAAACCTCCTGTTTCTAACATTGCCAACTTGGTTAACAATTCCTACATGATTGGTATTTATATTGTAATTCCTTTGTGTTTCTCCTGAAGTGAAAAGTGGCCTGAAACAGGAATTTCATTTCCTTTCATTTAAGCTGAGAAAGCACAGCAAAACACCTTGTTGAACCAAGGATGATATTTCTTTCTTTTTTCAACATTTAAAAAAAGAATTGTCTTAATTTCCATTTCATTCTTGCCATTGCAAAACATTAGGAAGTATTAAATAAGTGTGTGCCTTAGATTTGTTAAAAGAAAAGCATGACTGTCTGCTAAAACACAGACTTTAACTCCAAATTTCATGACCATATTCAGTTGCGAAGTGCTAGAAAATTTGGTTTCTTTGTTTACAGAATTCATATCCATATACTGCTTTGCAACTCTCATTTTGCAGTGATATTTGTTAAATAAATAATGCTAGGTTAGGAATTATAGTATAAATATTTTAAGGAGCCACTGAAGCATCCTAAAAAAAACTAGAACAAAACCACTAACCAGGCAAATTCCAAGTGAATGAACTTTTATGGCCTTCAAAGGGTTACTTGACCTTCTACATTTGCAGCTTGCTTGACTCAAAGTTACAGCAGTAGAGAAGATAACAGTGAAACTGTACTATAAAAATAAATTACTATCATGAATATTAAGCAACAAGGATATAATAAACATGACTACTTACATGATTCTGATTTATTGATACTGATTTGCTAGTAAATTATCACACAAAGTACTCGTTGTAGTTGTTCGGAAACGTGCAAAATAAAGCTTTGTGGACACTTCCCAAAGACCTTGACATCTGTCACTGAATTCATACTTGGAGGTTCTTGAGGTCTATTTTTCTGGTATGTGATACAGAGGTGCATTTACTTCTCCTTTCTACAGTTTTACGTATTTAATTTTTGGCTGCCTGGCTTCTTTAAACTCCATTTTTTAAGCATGCAGAGTTTTTAAAACTACTATCATGGAGGTTCAGCTCTGACACACTGGAACAAATCCAGCTGCAAAACCTCCTAAAGGCTGTTCATGCTTGTTTTGTTAAATAGTGCTCACTTTGAGTCAAGAGGTTTCATTACAGTATTTATGAACCTCTTGGCACCAGGAGTTGGTATTTCCTAGTGCTAAGCATTAATGCATTTTGTATCATTCTTTAGCACAGGGAACTCTAGATCACTGGTGCTGAGAGGTTAAAGACAGTAAAATAAACCAGGTATTTATTTCCAGACAGAAATCTTTAGTGCATGTGTGCACACTTGATCTGTGTGTGTCTATACAGTCTGAGCAAATATCAGATAGCAGAGGTAGAAAATGGGCTACCACAATCACTACCTAGTAAGAATGCAGGTTTTAAAGAATCTCAGGATTAACAGCTTTCTGCCTATATGCTGCATTAGATATTTGTTATCCAAATGGATGGAAAGCATCCTATCTGAACAGGATTATTATTCTTCAGGTTTAAACCCTACTTTGTGCTTATGTGGTTCATATTATTTCATGGTATAGTTTGTTATATCAAACTTAAGATTATTTTTCAAGATTTCTGAGACAGAATCTACTTCATTTTGTCTGACATAAGCCTAAAGCATGTTCCAGAAGGACCACTTTTTTGAGGCAGTGATTCACAAATACCATCTGAACTAAAGGACAGCTACTGCTTCAAAGCAAAACCACAGATTTTGGATCAAATTCTATTAACATCCCCTAAAGTGGTTACTCCCATCACGGTTCGATATTTCTCTGTGGAGGATATCCTCACAGAAGGCTAAATTTTATTTTTTAAAAATGTTAATACACTTTAGCTTGCAAGCGGGAATATAACCTCATCAGGTGCCCTGATCCGTGGTGTAAAGAAAAACAAACAATGACCTCAGCTGCAGAGAGTGTAAGTTAGTTCTGGCTGCATGTGAACATACAGATGCAAATCAAACACAAGACAAGGAAAAGGCTATTCTAGAAGTGGCACTTGATAGCCCAAGGCTGGAGCTGCAGAAGCATATATAAGCCTGCCTGCTAGGCAACCCTCCCTGCTTCTCCTGTTTTGATTTTGTCTGAAAAGGGAAATAAAATCAAAAAACAAAAAAATTGAAAAGGGAATAATAAAAGGAAATGGAAAAGGAATAAGAGAAAAGGTAAATAGGAAAAGGAAAAGGAAAGGAACTGGAAAAAAGAACAGGAAAAAGAAAAACAATGGGAAAAAGGAAAAGAAGAAGAAGAAAATGGAAAAGGAAAAGAAGAAAAAAGGAAAAGAAGAAAAAAGGAAAAGAAGAAGAAAAAAGAAAAAGAAGAAGAAGGAAAAGGAGAAAAGATAAAGGAAAACGAAAAGGAAAAGGGAAAAAAAGTTGCAGCTTGTGCACTCCCTTTATTTGCCCTCTTTATGAGTAAACACTTTGTGTAAGTACCAGGGCAGTTTCCTCCCTGTCCTTTTACTTTCATTGTCACCTGTAGGAGCGTGGGGAGAAGATGTACAGTGCAATTTAGGTTGGGTGTTAGTCCTGGTCACTGCTCACTCTCGCTTCTCTATATGTGCAGTTATTGCCCTTTACATTACGCTATAGCAATACTAGCTTGGAAAATATTTCCCTTGATTGCCAGGGCTCTCTGGATAATGAGCTACAAACACCAAGTATTTCAGATGAACTTTAGCAGATCTTCAGTTCTTAGTCACATTTTAGGTTTCTAAAACCTTTGAGGGCTGTACCTCTCTGATGGCTTCAGATCTTAAGTTTTGTGTGAGCGATTAATACACCATTTGATTTTCTAACCATTTAAGCAAAGCTAGGTGAACAGGGTTTGTGCCTGACTTGCACTCTTTTTTCTTTTTTTTTTTTTTCTCCCAGTGCAACACTGTCACTCAAAAGTGCTTAACAGCAAATGAGTCAGACCATGAGCTGTCAGTGAATTAGATTGTGCTCCTGATCTTAGCAAGATTATCTGTGTGATATACTACCTTCCCAGGCAATTAAAGCATTAGCGTTTTGGCCAAAATGTAACAGTAGTCAAATGGGTTAACAGGCTAATGAATTTTATATAGAAGGGAGTCAAAGGGAGCAGTTTGACTCTGCAGGAAGCCAGTAAATTGCATTTTATTTTAAAATTGTGGGCATTTCAAGTTTAATACCTGTGCAACAAGGAGAAGGCAGCAGATGGCAGAAATATTTCAGCATGCAAGGAAGCATCCTTAAAAGTAAAATTTTTGTTCGTTGAGCTTCTTGTGCAATAGCTTGTCTTGAGGCACACACTCCCTCACACCCATTTAGGAGGAGGATGTACAGCACTACTCATTTCTTCCATTCCCACACTATGTCTTATTTTACTTGACTTCCTTTCTTAGCTGTTATCTGGTTCAGCTGGTGTAGTGCAGCTGCTAAAGATGCTTTTCTGCAGCCACATTACCCAGTTTTTCAGCACTACTTTTTCACAGTTTATGTCCCTCAAGAGACTTTATGAGTCCTATTAACTTTGAACTCTGCCCAGCCTTGGTAAGAACACAAATGGAGTAGAGGGGATTCCCCTCCCTCAATGCTCCTTTTGATGCAGCCCAGGACGGTTGGCTTTGTGGGCTGCAAGTGCACGTGGCCAGCTCACATTGAGCTTCTCAACTAACACACTCAAGTCCTCAGCACTGCTCTCAATCCATTCTTTGCCCTCCCTGTATTTGTTCTTGGGATATCACCAATCGATGTACCGGACCTTGCAGTTTAATGGGGACCTCAGACTTCCACCCTAGCAAGTCTGTGCCTGGTTTGAGCCTGTGATTAACTTCTCTCTGAAATTTTGTGAAATTCAGTGAGCATTCTGTAGATAGTGCTATTGTTATTATTCTAATTATATTATTGTATTATATATCTATCATACCCTTGAGCAACATAGCATTTTTCTTTTCCAGCCCCATATATGTGATATTATACTGTGAGGATGTTTTTTTGACCATTCATGACTCGTTTCTGTGCCTGCCTGCCTTTGTGGAATTTTTAGAACATGTAATTTCTTGTTTCTTTCTCCATGAGAGTTTCAAACCATTTCTAGAACATTTCCAGAAAAAAGAGAGTTGTTGTAACTCCTTTCACGACCTATTACTACTCTCAGGTGTTAAAGGTAAGGATAAACCAGGGTCAGTATTACTTAATTTTACTTTCACCTGATTTTTGCTCAAAGGTTTGTCATAGTCCTAAGTCTAAATGATAAAATTGTGGCTTTTTAGCTCAATTAATTCCTCCTTATCAGGAGTCTTGTTTGAAGTTGCAAAGAGTACATAGACATGGTGCTATGTACACTTTTCATTATTATGAAAGCATATTTTATAAAACTACAAGGTAATGGTTCATATTAAGACAATTTTATGGCTGGATTTACCTGATAGAACTTGAGGACCTACACAGTTGCACAAATTGGCAGAGAAATTTCCGAATGAAGGACCTGATGTTAGGAGCACTCACACAGTATGGTAGCAGCACACTGGTGCTGGAGAGCCCAGTGAGAGGTAACAGTTCCTTGAAGGACTCGTATAAGTGAAACCAGCTTAAATTTACCAGGGGCCAAAGCTGCTTGAAGTATTTAGGATGCATAAATGTACTCCATAAAGTTAGTGCTTACTCTGAAGTAGTCCAGGTCCTTAAATAGTGTACTAGTCCAGGTCTTCAAATATCTATGTGATGAAGACCAGAGAAAACTCAGTTGTCATCTTTTTTCACCATGATATTGTCACGCTATTCTTTGATATATCTGATCATCAGTCAGGGGTATGTGGTGTTACTTTCATTACTCTTATTTGGGAATGTAAAAGTTTTAGATAGAAGGTGTATGGAGAGATGAAGACAGCACAGCTCTGCATGTGATGACTTTCTGCATTGCCTTCTCGAGAGTACTTTTCCCTCCCGTCCTTGTCTTCTCTTCACTACTCCCCACACCCCTTCCCATCTCTTTCATTTTTGCACCTCTGAAATTATCTAACTGGGGCATTGAACATGAACATGAACTGGCAGTGTGCGCTCGCAGCCCAGAAAGCCAACTGTATCCTGGGCTGCATCAAAAGGAGCGTGACCAGCAGGTTGAAGGAGGTGATGCTGCACCTCTACTCTGCTCTCGTGAGACCTCACTTGGAGTATTGTGTGCAGTTCTGGTGTCCTCAACATAAAAAGGACATGGAACTGTTGGAACAAGTCCAGAGGAGGGCCACGAGGATGATCAGGAGGCTGGAGGACCTAATGTATGAAGATAGGCTGAGAAAGTTGGGTCTGTTCAGCCTGGAGAAGAGAAGGCTGCATGGAGACCTCATAGCAGCCTTCCAGTATCTGAAGGGGCCTATAGGGATGCTGGGGATGGACTCTTCATTGGGGACTGTAGTGACAGGATAAGGGGTAATGGGTTAAAACTTAAGCAGGGGAAGTTTAGACTGGATATGAGAAAGAAGTTCTTTACTGTGAGGGTGGTGAGGCACTGGGATGGGTTGCCCAAGGAAGTTGTGAATGCTCCATCCCTGGTGGTGTTCAAGGCCAGATTGGACAGACCCTTGGGTGGCATGGTTTAGTGTGAGGTGTCCCTGCCCATGGTAGGGGTTTGGAACTAGATGACCTTAAGGTCCTTTCCAGCCCTAACTATTCTATGATTCTACGATTATAGGGTGCTTCTCCTCCTGTTATTACTTTCCCTTGGTGGAAGCTTCAGTCACAAGCCCGATGAAACATTTTTCCTCTTGAACCCGGAGTGGCAATTCTCACTTTGTCAAGAGCTCAGGATAAACTTCATGGAAAGTTCCTCTACCCCCTGCCTCCCGCAAGCACTCCAGGTTACAGAGATCTTGTCAGAGTCACTAAAGAGCTCCTTATCTCTCTTTTTCCTCCTCTTTTCTGCCCAGTATTGTTGCTTGGATTTCTCAGTTTCCCTTTCACCATTCTCCTGCTTGTTTTTCTCCAAGTTTCTTTTATTCTAACCCACATATGAACTCTTAAGTTGGTTTCCTTCTTGCTTCTGCCCTTTCTTTCCTGCACAAACTGATTCTCTTAACAACAGATGAAATTTAAATAACACAAATATACTATTTTCCATGCCCCAAAAGTAAGTAGAAGAGAAGCAAATTCATGCCTTTTACTATTTGCAAGTTTCTGATTGCACACTCTGTCAACCCACAGCTGGTGTAAAGCTAACAGAGAGTTACCGCATCCTCAGTGATTGATCTGGCTATCAGTTACAAATATAAACAACTTTTTTGCAAATTGAAGTGAGCCACACAATGTTTCCCAGACATTTTCACCCAGCATTCAATGACTCCTCCAGCTTTGCATAGACATTAATGCTCTGAGCACCTGTGCCCCATGGCAGGTAAGAAAAAAAATATTAGCCTTGTTAGTGATTGTGTAATTGAGGACAAGTCACGGTTCTGATATAATTCTGCCTAATGAGTGCTATTTGCAAGTCCTGGCTTCTAAGCACTATGCTGAACTTATCATGTACAGCTAAGTTCTTGAAAAAGGTTCTCACTAAGCAGATCACTGCAGTTGTGTATCCAATAATTTATTGTGCAAGCATTAAACCATTCATATCACAAACACCTGTGCAAGCCAGTTGGCCTAGTCAATTCTTGTTTAACATTTAATTATGAATATAATTAGCATGAGTTAAGAGACAGGCCAGGCATCCGCAATAAAATTCCCACTGTGCTAAAAAAATTATAACTATAATAACAAAAAAGACTAAGCCAGGGAAGAATACATCTCTCCTGTGCAAACTTTTACATGACAGCAAAATCCAAGTAGAAATTATTTTAAAACTTTTTCATTTTCTTTGATGACAACTGTAAAGCCTCCACCATGTTTATAAACCCAAATTATACATCTTTTTCTGTTCCTTTAATATTAAGGCAATTTTCACACTGGTACAACACTGAGTGAGGTTCCTCAGATTCTTTTCTTTTCCTCAAAAGGTAAATTAACTGATTCAACTGATTTCACTGGGACATTGTGTTAAGCAAAGCTCACAAGGCAGAAAAAATGGTTAAAACACTATTTCAGTGCACATCTATGAGTTTTATGAAGCTCTCTTTGTAGCCCAACATTTGTAGCCTGACAGAATTGTTTCCTAGCAGAACCTAGAATCAGGCTCCCTAAGGACAGGTGGAACCTGGGCAACCTTCATAGAGAAAAGCCCCACAGAGGAACTAAACCTTCATGGGCATATTTTCTTTTAATTTCCTTTTCAACAACTTAATTAAAACTTTCTAAAAAGAAAAATAACAAAACAACCCTAGGAAGAAATGTTTTACTCACTAATTTTCTTTCCAATGGCCTTTCTTTCTTAACATGTTGGGCTATTTTTCACCTCAAAAAAAAAAAATAATCTGTTCATAGACATGCCCTCTAATTTTATTTTTTCATAAAACAGTTGTTTCCAAACCTGGAAAGATCTATTTTAAAATGCTGTGGAGCAGAAACAGTTTGCAACTGTGAAGGGAAGGTCATTGAAAGAGAAGTAGGAATTTACTGGGGCATATTGTTCCTTGACACCTCCTAGGAACAGGAAGACTGGAATGAACCTCTTTAGTTACCAGTTTGCTGCTAGTACAAATATGACAACCTCCATATACATGTTCAGTGGAGTTCTTCTTTATTAAAGGCTCAAATATGAGTGGAGACTGTACTACGTAATAGGGTAGCTTACAGCTGGGAATGTTATGGCTAAAATATGTTTGTAGCCAGGTTGTAATTGTTCCACTTTTCTTGTGGAATATAGTTCTTCAGTTTAAACTCTCACCTATTTTATTTTATTTTTTACTTATTGGTTTCACTCAGGATGGGCATAGGATCACCTTTTGCCTGTATTTTGTTAATACCCACAGATTAGAAGCCTTCGCTTCTAGCCTCTGAAAGCCATATATCATCTAAACATCTCTTCTAAAATGTGAGGGTTTTTTCTTTCTATTCCAATATCAGTTAACAATTCTAGAATCAGAATTTCACATAACTTTTCAGACAAATTTTAAAAAAGCTGGATTTAACAGTACTCAGTTTCCCCTGAAAATACCTAGTACTACTTCTTGAATTTCTATTGTTAGTGTTATTTTGCCTGGGAGAATACATACATCTACAGATACACCATAACATATTAATATATTTGTATGGATAAATATACCTGAGATTATGCTACCCACAAAATCACTCTTTTTTTTTTTTTTTAATATTTTAGAGAGTGGTACCTCTGCTTTTGAATACTACTTGTTTCTACAAATTTTTTGTTCTGTTCACATTAGTTAATGGATTTCTACTGCCTTCTGATGTTTAGATTTGGTCAAAAAGGTATTAATTACAATTTATTATGTGAGATATATTGTAGTGACCTTGGACTTGTTTACAAATCAAAATGCTCACATGAAATCGAGACTTTTTGATGCCATGCCAAGCCCCAAAACTTCCTTGGACAAGTAAATGGAGGATAGGAAAGCGTTTTCAATAGGAGTCTCGCCAACTGTGAATCTGAAGGCAGTTTGATTAGGACTCGAAGCCCACAGATTGAGATTATGACAGAAATTTGCATAATGCCAGAGACTGATAAGATTTGGTTTCTCAGGAACCTATTACATGATGATGTTAAGAGACTGTCATGGATTTCTTACAGTGCAATATGCTGACTTGTCTTTCCAAGACAAGTTGGCCTTGAGCCTTGTTCTTTGTAAGCCTTGAGTGAGGTTTCTTTAGAAGTCTTTTGAAAATCTCTTTAGACATCTTTTGTAACTTTCCACCAAGATGATACAAGGATGTTATGACTGTCAGAATAAATGAATGTATTTGCTTCCTTTCTGTTTCCCAGCTACTATTTTCATAACACTGCATAGTAGTTCAGAGCAGGTCCTTGCTACACTGTGTTTTCAACCAATGTGGCTCTGTTCTTCAAGCATGATTATGTATTGATGACTAGATTTGTTTATTGCCTCCTGACACAGTTTTTTTGGGTTGGGTTTTTTTTTTTTTCCTGATTTTTGTGCAGATAGCTTCTGTTCAAACTTTTCAAAAGTTGCATTATTCAGTGCAAAATTTTCTATGGCCTGCTGATGACCAAAGCCTGATCACTGCCCAGATAGACGTGAATTTCTGCAACATGTTGTCTCAAGTCACACAGGCAGCAAGTTCTTGGGGGACATCTCTGAAGCAGGACTAGAGGCTAGGCTCAGAGAAAACCTATATTACTGATGCCAAACATCTGGAACATAAAGACAACTGACCAACATGGAAAGGACTGACAACTACTGATGGTACTGCTAGATTTGTGGATATAAACAAAGTCTGTCATTCTTATGAAATAAGAGTTTATTGATCTGCTGTGTTATCATCATAGATTTTGTCAGACAAGACCAGTAAAAGCCAGTACCTCATACCAGCAAAACTGTAATAAATTTTTTATCTAATATCTTTCAATAACCTAAAAAGCTATAAAGCTCTATTATATGTAAGATGCTAAAAAAACATTTTCAGTTCCCATGTAGTAGGGCAACATGTAACATTTTAGGATTGATAGAAAAGAGATTATAAATTCTGCTTAGATGCACCAGGAGATCCTAAATGATATATTGAGAGAATTATGTGTGAAATCATTTGAAAAAAAAGTGTTAATGGTCTATCAGAGCAATAAAAAAAAAGAAGGAAATCCAGATCTTGATAACCCCCCCCCAAATTATATGAGAATCTAATGTGGACCTTAGGTAATGTCTATGCACCACTGTAATTCTGAAAAAGCTTATTCAGCTGTCATCTGTCTCTGAAGGTGTATAAGTTAATTAGACGCTGCTATTGTCGCCTTCAGAGAACTTTAGATGCCTATGGCTTTACTTTTCCCTGCGCAGAGGAATGTTTATTTTTCTGCCAGAGCTGAAAATCTTGTGCTCTAGAGATGGGGGATTACTTTGCCTAAGTGCCTGGTCAGGCTTGACCCTTTGGGGGATTGCCAGGACCTAAGCAATACATGCTAACTAGATCTGGTACTCGACACATGCTGCCCCTTCTCTTGGGACTTGGCGGCTGATGTGGATTCCATGTTTTCTGTTTCTTATGCTGAGGCTTGAGGTATCTCATATAAGGTTGTGGATTCCACTTGAATGCCTGCAAGACAGATTTTCCAACTTTACGTTTTTATTAATCTCATTTCTGTATTCATCTGCTTTAAGTGGGAAACCCACAGCAGTAACAGATACCTTTATTCACAAAACTCTGCAAAATGATTATAATTCTTGAAAAAATTTCTATTTAGAGTATATACGTGTATATGTGTGCATTTTAAAAAATAAATCATTTATCTACAGTATTTACATGACACATATTACATTCATATCAGAGATAAAGAACTGAAACGAAGTCATAATCACTAGACCTCATTGAAAAAACCTTTCCAATGTAGTAATCTTTCCAACCTGTGGCAGAGAAAATCAAAGACCTGAAGTCAAGCCTTCTAAACCAGAGACAGATGTTACAGCTTTGGGAACAGGGTGGAATTTTACTTTGTGGAATATCAGTTGGGATTTTTTGTAGCTGTAGTTAGACAGATGCATTGTCTGTAGAGATTCATAGTCTATACGGCTTTCTGCAGCTGAAAAAATCTGGAAGGACCAGCCTGTATTTGAATATTCCCTATTCTGTGGATATCAGCCATAATTGCACTGAAGACTGTAGTAGATGTCCTGGTTTTAGCTGCAATAGTTATTTTCCTTCCTAGTAGCTGGTACAGTGCTGTGTTTTGGCTTTAGTCTGAGAACATTGCTGATAACAATTAAACCAATGATTTAACTGTTGCTAAGTAGTGCTTACTCTGATCAACTTTTCTGTCTCTCATGCTCTGCCACTGAGGAGGGGTAGGGAAAGCCAGGAGGAAGCAGAGAAAGGACACCTGACCCAGACTAGCCAAAGGGGTATTCCATACCACAGCACTTCATGCCCAGGATATAAACTGCAGGGAGTTTCCTGGAAGGAGCTGGTCACTGCTTGGGTCAAGCTGGGTATTGGTCATTGGGTGGTAAACAACTGTATTGTGAATCATATTCTTTAGTTTTATATTCCCTTTTAGTTTTATATTCTCTCCCCTTGTTATTTCCCATGTCATTAGTAGTAGTAGTAGCTTTATATTATACTTTGGTTATTAAACTGTTCTTTTCTCAGCCCATGGGGTTTACATTCTTTCAATTCTCCTCTTCGTCCCACCCAGAGGGGGGAGTAGAGGAGGGTGGGTGAGAGCAGCTGCATGGTTCTGAGTTACCAGCTGGTCTTAAACCATGACAGTAGTACAATTTCTTCTTTTCCCATGCCTTCTGTCTGAGACCTTTCAAGAAATCTAATTCAATTAAAACAAAAATTTATAATCAACTAACACATTTAACTTCTAATATTTCTTAACAGATTTTGGGTGTAGATTTTTTTGTTTCAGTGGCTGAAGTCTTGGCATAAGTTTGTATGGCCATGGGGGTTGAATGGCAGTTAAATAAATTGATTAAGTGCTTCAGTTATTGGCACTCCTACCACCTTACTCACATGAAGCACAATCTTACTTGCAGACAATCTGTTGAACCACGTCTGTTGATCTTTCAGAAAATCAATAGAACTATTTGCGGTGATAAGTAATTTAAGTGTGGCTGAACCTGACTTCATAGCAGCATTTGGGCCCAATTTAGAAGTGCATATTTCATCCAAAATACCACAAAATGACTTGCCAGCAATATAATAGACAAAGTCCTTGAAAAATACTTCTTCCCAAATCCTAAAGAAACAAAATAAGTATTAGGTCAGAGGTCTTGTGGCCTATCCATTTATTCCATTATAAATTCTCTGATATAAGCTATACGAACAGTAGTTATCCAGCTTCAGCCTGGAAAACAGAATTCTGAGATTCTATAACACCCTGAATTATCTTCTAATATTCTAGACATATCTAAATTGTTCTAATATTATGTCCATATCTAAAGTTATTTATACGGGAAATTGAAGGTGGAGAGCAGGCACTTTGCCTAATACACAGTACTCTAAAATTTTGTTTCCATGAACATAGTAAAGATGTGAATTAAAATGGCATTGTCTAGGAAAAGTAATACTAATGTTACTATAGAGTTTTTTTCTCATAACTTTTAAAATAGCATCAACACAAGGAGTCCATGGCACTTCCTGGGTACCCTTTCCTCCTGAAACTTACAGCTAAATGATTAAATACCAAAGAAATATTATTGGTAACTTGTTACTACCTACTACAAAAAAGTTTTTAGACTACTTCACCTTACTTACCAAACGTATTACTCTTATTAAGGGATGTTCAGTGCTGGACAAAGGATGTAATCATCATGGCAGTGTGGGATTGTGTCCTAATTACTTTTTTCCTAGCCATCATCAGTTTGGTTCATTTCTGGCATTATTAAAAGCTCCTAACTGTACTGCATTTCCATGCCCTGCATGCTAATAATTCCCTTTTTTGAGGACTGGACAGAAAAGACAGAGCTACAACAGCTTATTTTTCTCATCATCCCGAAGAAGAAAGGAAATTTTCTAGCAGCTCACTGCTGACCAGTGAGAGGAATTAGCACAAAGTGGCCAACGAATCAGCTGCAATGGAAATGATATTGAAGAAAACAGAGTTTTTATTTTGCCTCAGGACTATTAAAAGAGCTCCACAAAACCTGAAAACACCCAATTGCTCTTATAGATGCTTTTTTAAGTAGAGTCGGTAAGAATACAGATTTGTAGATACTGTGGCAGTAAAGGCCAAATAAAGAGAAGATTGATTGGAAATCGTAGATTAATTTAGACAGTTGGATTAGGTGGAAATCACCCTGATGTGCAGTAAAGCAAGCAACAAGAATTAGGGTTTTGAAATAGTGTGAAACATGTTTTAAGAGTGCTAGCATTTCTTCCTAGGAATAAGTTGTCTAAAAATCCCTCTATAAATGACTGTTCATTAGCTTATCAATGTGCACAATGGCTCTCAAAATCATAAGAATTAATAATAATTCAAATAGGAAAAAAGGGACATTAATTTCTCACTCATGAATACTAACATTTTAGTAGACAGTCTCTTCCTGACAAACTTTCTAACTTAATTTTCAAGTCTGTTACTGTTTACCTGTTATTTGTACTATCAGAAACTTCTCCACTGGGCCACCACAGGTTTTCAAATCACGCTGACTTGGACATTAGTAGAGAAGATGAGAGCAGAAGACAACACCTAGGATGGGATCATGGTGTCCTCCATTCTTCAGAATACAATAATGGTTGCTCAGCCAAAGCGTTCACCAAAGAGCAATGGAAATTTATGGAAAGGGCAATGAAAATAACGGAAGGAGGACTATATTTAACCCCAGAAGACCAGTATGATGGCGGATTATCAGGAAGAGAAAGTGATAATGGCAGAAGGTAGGTATTAAACATTCAACTGCAGAATAAGGTGTATAAGAAGAGACATGAATGGTATGCCATGCTGTGCCCCATGAACTGTTTGCATCCGCTTAAGGCACTGTGTCTTGCTCTTTCCAAGATGACATAGCAGGTGGATGGAGAACCACCCAAAAGGCATCTTCAAGTTCTGGTGCTTCAATAAGCATCTTATCCCAGTGCATCACAGAAACTAAAGGTGAACATTTAAGAAATTCTTTGCTGTTTTTCTCCTTTTAGCACTGTTGGGATTCCACAAGCAGAACTTAAACTAGAGAGATGATGTTCTCCACCTAGTTTCCTTTGAAAAAAGAAAGTGAGCTACCAAGAGTAAACTTTCAGGTAATGCATTTCTTTACCTTATGCATTTAATTACACTGCATCTTTAAATAACCCAGAAGGGAATGATCTTGTGAGATGTGTTTAACCTCATTATATCTGATGCTCGGTCTGGAAAAGCTTTAGTTGAACTAAAGACTCTTATGAATGTAGAATTAAAGTGGGCTGTACATTAAGAGTTTCGTATTCTCTGACAGCTGCGCATGTGCACACACAGCTCTCATTAACAGTAATGGCAAATATGCATGCTCATCCTTCAGAAAACAGATCTCGAAGTACCTTATTTGGTTTGTTTTCTTCCTAGAGATTTTTCTCTTTTGGATCTTTAATTAATCTCCTACTTGGCTTTTTCACTTTAAGCTATCCCTCTTCTTCCCCCTCCCCCCCCCCCCCTCATTTTCCAAAAGAAGTAAACCCCCAAATCACTCTTTTTTAGTAAAGTTTTTCCAAGCTGATAATTTTACAGAATACACCTACGTATATTAAATACAGAGACAGTTTGCAGCACACAAAACTCAGACACGTAACAGAATAAATGCCTTGGACTTTGAAAATGCTTCTGATGCTTGCCAACTTAAAAAAAAAAAAGCAAAGCAAAGCAAAGGTAGATATAAAAATAAGAGCATGAATGTTTTTGCATTCTTTTTGTGATCACTATAAGGCAAGAGTCTGCAACCTTGTGGAACAAAACACACACATTTCATTCTGATTAATATAAATACAGCAACTTCTAACATGATTCACAATTAGTCTCTCTCATGTTTGGGGTTATATGGATTATCAGCCTAGCACATTTTGAATGAATACACATTTTCATTCCTTTCCTAAACCATTTTAGGTGCTACCATTAAATCGCATATACAAAATTTATAAATCACTAAGTTGGTATTTTTTCTCTGCTTAAATAACTAAAGGCTGCATGATATAAAAGGCAGTTAAAACCAATAAAAAGGCAGGATCATTAATAACGGAAGGTGAGTCAGAACTGAGATGCCTCTGTTCTATTTTTAAGTTTATTATTATTTTTATATAATAGGATATTTCACTAGCTTCTGCTGTATCTGATGTACTTACTTATCGCCTCCACAAACTGTTCAAAGAAGCAGTATGGGAACAGCGGCTCAGGCAGCTCTCTGAAAAACATCTTGAGTGCTCCGGTGACAACGTGGATGTCCTCCCACTGGCTGTCATCCAAATTCAGCTTCTCTTCTGGGAAAACACGAGGAGAAATGGAACAACTGGTTTTAATGAAACAATTACAAGACACTAATTATTATGTTAATGTTTGCCTACTATCATCAGCAACCGTTAACAGCCTTCTGCACCTAGAGGTTTGGTGCTGTGCATGGGTTTTTTTCTCTTTTTTTTTTTTTTGTAGGAAGAGAACATTTTCAATGGAATACCATCTGTAGGAATGCAGCTAACAAAAAACAAGAGACACAAAGAGACAGTACCATTGACACAGTATGTCAGATACATTTATTCCCATAATGCATCAGTATGAAAATTAGCATCACAGCTCAACATGATTCAAAGCTATTGGTTTTGAGGCCGAGGGGCTACGAGTTGCCAACGATGGACGGCTCAAGGGACCGGCCTAAAGGCCTTGCTGAGCCAACAGGAGACATATGCTAAACATGGCAATAGAAAATGAGTTATTGGTTTACATGTGTTAGCCTTGCTATGTACAAGGGAATAATGGGTAACGCTTTTCTCCTTTTTTGCCTGAATGTAATGTCAGCAAGGAATAGAATACTGTGAGAGAAAGGATATTAATTCCATCTTACTGCTTTAAATATATTTTGTTTGGTTTTCATCTCTGGGAGGAAGATTTGCCCAGCAACAATATTAGACAGACCCCTGTTGGCCTACCTAGGCTATGCAAAGCTGTCAAAAATGATAACGCACTAAAGACAAACCACAAGTGCTTACAAAACTGTTTTGCAAACAAAAAAACATTTTCTTTTGAAGCTTGACTGAGCTAAGGAATTTAAATATAAAAGAAACTAAATCCTAAAATAGAGTTTCTAATAAAAATAAAACAAGATTGGATGATTATTCTATTTCTTTTGGTCTTGTTTTTTTTTTTCTTTTTAATTCTGGTATTGTGATACTGTTAGAATATAATAAACAGTGAGATCATAATCTATATAAAACTCTAGGAAAGTACAAATCCTTATTAGTCCAAGCCAACATGGCACACACTTTCTCCAAGATCTGTTGCTCCAGAACTGGAGTTTGCTTTTTTCGCATGTGCTACGAATCTCTTTTTTAGAAAATTTCAGTCTGAATGCAACTTGGGGAACAATTATAAAAGCTATTGAAAAAATTTAATTTGAAGCAACATAATTCTGTAATGTTTCACTAAATGTCACTGAAATTTCACGTTTACCAATTCAGTTCACTTCAAGAACAGTGTCTTTATTGAAATGTTGTTAAACAAAATGGTAAAAGTATTTGAGACACATGGACACCCACAACTCCAGATCATTGGTACTTTAATGCAATAGTTTTTTCACTATGGAGATTACTTTTGGACAGAAAATCTTATTCACAATGAAGTCATCTTTAAATTTTTATGTAATAAATATTATTAAATGCTTTTAAACTCCTGGATTCAGGAAATGTATACAAACAAAGGAATGCACCCAATTTCTTAACTTGAAGTAATGTGAGACAAAGCTGGAACAAAGGCAGACTTGTGCATTTCAGTTAGTTGTCTTTCTTGCTTCTTTGGTTTCAAGCTTCTTTTTTTTTTTTTTTAAATTGAATTACCTCAATCATAAAAATGATGATTTGATCTCAAATGAGTTAGCAGAGGGGATCTTCTTTAGACTCTGAGATCATATTTGATTGATCGTATTTCAACAATTAGCCTTTTATTTTGCCACACGCTATTGAACTAGATCGACAGCATCTTAGCAGGCCAGCTTTAAACAGTCAACTGTTAACAATAGCATCAAAAAGAGAGACCTGATGGGGTTTACTGTCACTTTAAAGAACGGGGTGGGTTTTCACATTGTTGAAATCTGTCAGATATTTTGAAATGTCCCTCTCACTATGGTGCCACACCCCCTGCGTGCCCTTATAATAAAATTGGTTTTACTCCTGATTAAATCATTTTCTCCCTACCCACTACCATACTTCTCATAATGGACCTGTGTGCTCTACAGCTGGTGTTCTTCCCATGGTACCAATTCTTACTTTATCTTTTAAGCACTTCGCTGCTAAGATCTCATGCAGAGTGCTTATGTTTTGTTAAGAGCTTCATTCTTAGAGAAATAGCTTAACACATGTTCTAAAAATGTTGTACAACTTATTGCTTAAAACACATTTAGAAAATGTATAAGTACTGTAGCTTTGGCACAGAACTTTAAGTAGAAACCTTAAAAAAACCCAACTTGTTTTTGCCATGCATTTGTCTTAAATGTCTAAAGTGGAATGCTTGACTTCCAAGGCTTTATAGAGACTTATCTTACCAGATTTTTGCACCATTTCCAGCTCTTCAAGGAAACGTGTTAGGAATGTATCATCGTGAAAGCAAAGGGTGTCAATTTTCCCTCTAGCAATAAGAGAGTTTTTAAAAATGTTTGCTAGAAGGAACAAATGCCAAGCAAAAAAAAAAAAAAAAAAAAAATTAGAAAGAAAATAGAAGTGTGTTCAGTTAAGAGTCATGTTTGGTTCCCACTGGTTGTAATCACTCACATACCATGGCGATAGGGCCATAAACAAACACACACATGCGTTTCAGGATAGGTTTAAGGGGAGGACCTGACTTTTTGGCTTTACACAGACATATATTTTTATTGGGGTGTTTTGCTTACATAAAGATTAAGTCTTAAATCTGGTATTTAAACTTGACAGTCAAGGACTGCTTTCAGTCATGAGATACTGTATCTGAGAAGATGCTGAAAATCTCACAGTCCTAAAAATTTGCTTTAACTTGTCAGTAGTGTTTGATTAGTTCAACCATCACTGCCAGTTGATATCATATATCTTAGATACAGACACAAAACATGCCCAGAAAATCCCATGAAATTTATGCTTAATACTTGGGCTGATAATGTAAAGACCACATTAAGAAAAAAAAAGAAAAATAAAATAGTGCTGACACTTATTGAAGCTATTAATTAAAAAAATCAATATACAATACATTTGTGAAAGGAATGTGTGTGTTACTCTGTTATTATTCTTAGCAAATCAGTCTTTTCAGCAATACGCATTTTTAGTGGCACTCACAATGTCTGCAATAGAATGAAAGAGGAGTTCAGCTTTGGTTTAAGCATGCCATCATAAGGTTATCCTTGTTCAAAAAGGAATGGAAAGATCAGAGAAAGACAAAAAAAAGCAAAGAAAATATGAAAATCGACTTAGGCAGTGCAGAGAACTCAGTTTTGAAGGAAAATGGATGCTGTTCTTCTAACCATGTGCCCTGCCTGTTATGTAAACTAATATCTAAGAACAAAATACAGTCATTTGAGATCACTGCTTGTTCAGTTTTCTTCTAAGATAATTTATACAAGTACTTTCCCAGTTATAAACTGTCTTTTACCCATGCTGCCATTAAATCCCAGAGCACCATGTTCAGAAATCCTACTTCACTTTGGCTATTATATGTTCCTGCATCCCCTGAGTGACCCTAAATAACATGGAAAACAATTCCTGAAAACACAACTAAAACTGGGTCTGCTATGGAGATCATGCCCTCAAAAAGCTATCTAAAGACCTTGGTGAGATGTGTTTTTGATGGCTTGAAAACTTCCAGGGATGGGGCTGTTTCTCTGGGCAACCTGTGCCAGTGCCTCACCACCCTCACAGAGAATAATTTCTTTCTACTATGCAATTCAAATGTCTTCTTTCAGCTTAAAGCCAAATGTAATTTGTACACTGAAAGGTATGTGTGTTCGGTAGAAGTACCTCCATTTTAAAAGCCACACCTTCTCTTATCACTAGAGCAGAGACATAGCAGCCCACTTGGAGCAAACAGATTCTTTCAAAGTGATCACACTCAATTGAGAGCAGTAACAGAGCACAGACATGTCTGGAGACATGACAGCAACGGGATGCTGTGAGGTGGTGAAGGTTTTTGCTCATCATATGACAAGGAGCTTACCCCTTGGCAATGCAGCACATGATGTTTAGCTTTCTCCACTGCCAGTAAATTCTGTCCTGACATTGCATTTTATATACACACTCCAAAAAGCATGCAATACCTTGAACTTTGATTAAATAGTACAGCAGAAGCCTCAACCCATGCAAAGCTATAGTTTCCTCATTCAGTCAGATTTTTGTGAGTTCTCTCCTAGCTAAACAATTATTCTTCCTCTCTCCCTTGCTAAGTTTGAAGGTCCACTGTCCTACCTGCACAGTCCTTCACTTCCAAGAGTGTTTAAAAAACAAACAAACAAACAAACAAGTCAGATTAACAAGTCATTAAATTTCATCTACAACGTATTTTTAAGTAGCTTCTGCTTAATCCATTCAATGCTACCATTGGCAAATTACAAAGGATGTAACAGCAAAAGAAAGCTTGCATGCATTACTGCTTCTTTACTAGAGGAACCCATCATGTCATTTTAACAGATATTTTAAACCATGATGTTATAAAGCCTGAGCATTTCTTCATTACTCAAGTGCCCGTTTCCATGTAGCCTAGGCACAAATTACTCAGCAATTTAAGTTAAAAAGCAGAACATATCTATGTACATTTGGAGTGCTGTTTATTTCAGTTCTCTGAAATGATAGCTGACTGACCTGGGGGCATGCTAGAACAACCAAGTACTGCTAACTTAAATCTCAAACTGTGCCAAACAAAAAAATAAAAAAAAAGGTAACTGTACTTAAGCACACTGGGTCATATTCATCCTCACATAGTTCCACTGAAGTCCACAGAGTAAGACAGGGATAAGCTATCTCATTGTTTCTGTGAAGAAGGTCCAGTACATTTGAGAACTTCAGAAATGGTACATCATGAGAGCATGCAGAGTAGTTAAAAGGTTTAGAAACGTGGTCAGCTAGTGATGCCGTTGCATTGGCAAATTTCTATACTATTAGTTGTTGTTTGAAATTGGAATCATACATGTATATAATGGTACCGAAAGAAGAATACTTTTAGTAGCCAGAAATGGGTATCATCACTAAGATACTCTTATAATTGTTCATTGCCAATACCTGCAACAGGGTTAGATGACAGCAATATTAGTTTTGACTTTACATATTCTATCACTTGGATTTGAAACAATAATTACTGTAATTAGAATTACAAGTACTTTTAAAATTCATTAAAGTTAGCTGAATCAACTGTTCTGTATGGAAAAAGGACTGATTTTAAATATAGAATATTTCCTTTCAAAGTGCAGATGAAAGCTCCCTAAGAATAAATAAAACAGCTGTCTACAGATCAACATAACTTCTGTAAGACTCACTCAGAGATGACTTGCTAACAAAGAGTAGGAGCAGGTATATGTAGCCTGAGCATCTGAAACCTGCAGCACCAAATCATTCCTTTGGGCTCAAAGAAATACTCAGATACCCCAAAGGATTATAAGAAAGGGGTAAGGAAAGAGGATAGAGGAATTCCTACCCAGCTCGTACCTGCCTATGGTCTTGGAAGTTTCTCGGCCTCAGCTGAGGGCTTGGGAGATCTGCAACTAATAGAAATCAAATTGCTATGCTGAGTGAAAATTAAATTTGTCATACACTGATAAGATTCTGTCCTCTATCAAATTCTCTCTACTTAATTGTTGAAAAGTAACTTCAGTTTCTTGCTAGTAGTTAAACAAAACTTTGTTTTGTTTTGTTGGTGGTTTTTTTTTCTTTTTATTCTTTCCTCTTTACTCTGAAACAAACTAATGACCTTCTCATTTCTGTGTACAAGCTAATGGATTTTATTCCATTTTCTAGGTGGATGTTAGTATTTCTGTTTCATGTACCCAAGACTGCAGAACACAAACATCAAATACTTGCCTAGATCAGGAAATTACTTTTCATAATACATCTTAATATTCAAAGGCAAATGTCCATTCTGAATTCTACTTTTAGCTTGATCTTCCTCACTTAGTCATATGTTGTGTATACATACATTAGTCAAGGTAAATATTTCCCTTCCAACTTCAACTCCGTTACAATCATTTTTATTGTGTAACTGCTCTCCAGTAAGCTTCTCTGCAATCTAATTTCAGGTGATTTTTAATTTTTTTTTTTATTTTTGCTAATTTTTCTGATAAAAGCCAGGTCTTTTAGCAGAATTTTGTGAATCTGTCCCCACAAATTTATATTTTAAATAAATTGAAGGTTCTCAAGATCCGATAGAGAGGATTCAAGCAATGAGTCTCTGTCCCATTTTCATAGTTCAAAAATATGTTCAGATTCATACTGTATTAATTGTACTACTAACTCAGAGTGCTTTAGGATTCTGTCATGTAGCTTTTCTGTTCTTCCCCTTCTAGCTGTTTCTAACACTGCTTCTATTTCCATTCTTGTCAAAAGCCTTTTCATAGTCCAAAAATCTGTACACAATGTTTTGCAATATTTGGCAGACTTATCTGAAACCTAATTCACTGCCTTCTTGTGATTCATGGGTCATAAATTATTTCATATGTAATGTACTCCAAAGGGTGAAAAATTCTTTGTATTAAATTTCAACCAGACACTTTAAGGAAAATAAAAATGAAAGAAAAAGAAAGAAGTATTTTTGAGACTCTCTGAATAGATCTGACCTCAATATATGGTCTAGCGTGTTGTCTCCCACGAATGGTATCTCAGTATCTTTTAGAAAATATGAGATTTCAACATGGTATGAGTGAAAATACTCCTGCCATAACGTGGGCTTGCTGTGGACAGCTTTAAAAGAATGGAGAAATACAAAATGTGTAGCACTGGATCAGACTGCTGATGCATTAAATCAGTCTTGTCTCCAGCGATCATTAAACTGAAAGGGTCTCACCAAAAACAATTCAAAAACCAAGAATACCACCCAATATTTACTTACTTCACATAGACAAATTTGTTATTGGGAGTGACCCCAATAACAATAAGCTTGTGCCTCAGTGAGTGAGTTTCAATAATCAAAGAAAATAATTAACAAAACAATAAAGATCATTATGACTTCCTCTATGTAAATTACTTCCAAATGTAAATAGATCAAAGCTTAAGCTAAAATTAAGCAATTCCCCTACTCCACTTGCAATACAGAAAAGGAACATGCATATATGAATTGTTTACAGTTGTAATGTTTATCAATATTAGTTTATAGTTTTATTAGAAAAATAGAAAATTAAACAATTTTTAATATATAATTCATATATTCAGTATATTTTTAACCCTATTTATTTTGATGAGACTATTTATAAAAATGAAGATTACCCATACATGTAAATCTTTGTTCTCACACACCAGTTTGTAGAATATGCTGAGAACAAATTCTGTATTATTTTTTATTATTATTATTTAAAGAAAGGGCTCTTTGAAATACACCAGCTGAAAGAAATATTCTTACATGAAATCAAGTATATACAAGCTCTGTAAATGTCAAGGACAAAATATTTTATTTTGTATGGAATTTATCTTTTGGTTCACTAAAGTCAAAATACTTCTGTTCATCAGAACTTTTATAAAGGACTGTTTCATAATATGAATCCATTTGGATTATCTGACCAAAGATAAGACTTCAATGGACTTACTATACCATTCACCACTGTACCAGTGCCACAAAAGGGAATTACAATTAATTGGATTATGTTGGTCTCCACCCGCTGATTGTAGAAGAGAAAGTCTGAAACTATAACTATTTCAAACAGACCATATCTCTCATCAACCATGGGATTTGGGCTTTAATTTACCAATAAAGCTTAATTTCTTCTCTATATTCTCTTCTGGTTAGGAGGAGGTCGTTTAGACACTTTATTCAAGTTATTAAAAAAGAAAGGACAGTTAAATACTTTCAAACTAGCATTTTAATATTTGCACCTTGCTTTAGGCATTACTGAATTTTTATATTAGTAATAAAGTGAGTTGCTTTAAAAAATATAAGCCAGAGAACCCAGGCCTGTGTTTGGGTCATAAGGATAACTCATGTTCCATCTCCCCCAGTTCTGTTCACAAAATTTTGGCTAAAATTGTTACCTCACATGATAATTTGCTATCAGCTATATGATCTGTGACACTATACAGGACAGCAAATATCACCTCATGTCATGTAGATTCCTGCACAGATACAAGGCAGTAAGTTTCAACAAGCAAGTCCCACATTAAATGTAGGCTTGTCTGTATTGAAAGTTACACTATGAAAGGCAAAGGTGCAATTATAAATTTGATGCATCCAAATAAATTGTCAGCTTGTTAAAAATCATATTTGACAATGCAGATTAAATAATCCATTTTAATTAATGTGACTAGGGTGCTAAACCCAACAATAATACTATTCTTATTCTAATACATATAATGTTTTTGCTGATGGCTCTGTCTAAAAACTGTTAGGATTTTTCTTCACTAGCCTTACTGGAGGTTATTTCAGTTACTTCAATGCCTAATTCACTCTAGCTACCAGACTAAAATATTAAACTTTATGCACTTTTAAAATAATTATTAATATCAGTAATGCTTGCTTTGATTTTTTTTTTTAAACTTTCACATTAAGTCTAAGAAATAAAGTCCTCAGTCAACTTACTTCAAAACTGTGTTGCTTAATTCTGATTTGCATTACTTTTTGTTAATATCTGAAGCTCTAATTCCATTCCCTGGATATTAGCAGGACTAACTATGCTGTTAAAGATAGGAATGCTTCTAAGTGCTTACTGAATCAGGTCATATGAGATGATAATTGTGTGTTTAAAACAAAACTTTAAACAGGAGGGGATTATATAAATTGCTAAAACAACTATATCTTCAAGTTCACTAAAGGACTTCCAAATGTTAAGGAAATGTCTTTTGCAAATATTACTGCTAATAATAACATGAATTTTCAAATATTTTTATGCATTTTGAGAATCACATGAACAGGTAAGATTTTTGGTAAGTACTCTTTTTTTCACACAAATTCCTTAACTTCAGATCTGCGTCCACTATGAAGACATACCAGCTGAGACTCAGATGCTGGCATATGTCCTGATCCAGGCATGGGTTAGCCTGCGTATTTTAGCTTCTGTTGCACAGTGCCTGCATTGAAATTTCTGTGACAATGAAAATAGCTTTTGTTTGAGAAATATGAGGCTTTTGAAAATATGGAAGCCCTAAGTTTATGATTAAACCTGTGTTCATGAAATACGGATAGTTGCCTGACCGGTGGGATTAAGAGCTGAGTACACAGAAACATTTGAGACCTTGCCTAGGTCTTTTTAACCAAAAGACTGGCATTTCAAGGTCAGTGTGGGCTTGAAAACCTTCAACTCCATCTACCCTGCCATGTGCGATTCCACATGTGCAGCTATACCTTCTCTTACCGAGCAATAGAATATGCATAAATACTACAGGGCACATGTAAACACGCTTGGTAAAGTTTATGGTTCCTCCTTGGCAAAGAAGGTGTGTAACGAAATACGGGTGACTCAGTGGCATGATGTTTTCCATTTCCCACACACGCCTTGCTGTCTTAAATGGAAGGAGAAGACACAGCCTCTCACGTATCCATCAGATTGTCCCTAACATTACCCCTTTTCCTTCATCTCACATGCACACCCATGTTTCGCATTTTCCCTTGCTCTGGTATGACCTAATGCAGATTTGCCACATTAACTAAATATTTGTACCTACCTTTCCCTTTTGCAAGGTTTATCTGGCTATGCGTTTTAGTTGTGATATTTCCAATTCCTCTTATTGCACCTAAACTTACATATATTTCAAGAGAGAAAACATATGCTTTGAAACAAATTTTAAACTTTACAGTATGTGGATTTTTCCTGCTTTTCAAATTAGTCTTGTGAATGGACTTGCAATAACAGGAGGATTTCAACATAAAATATGAGATATATTTCTTATGGGAGGGACCTGAATGTATTAAAATATTGATTAGAGTAATGTGTCAAGTAAATGGAGATTTATACTTCTTTTTGGATACAGAGTCTTATAAAAAGTTTCAAGGCAATGCACAACAGAGCAGTTGACAAGAAAGATAGCATCTGCTTTCCTGGCTATTCAAGCTGAAGTTTTTTATTCTAAATGCAAGCAATGTTTCCAAAGTTAACATAATTAACTCACAACAATCCTGAAACATCATAATATAAGATACAGACGGAAGTTCAAAGCTTTAAGAATGTCATGTAACTGCAAGAGGATTATCATATTTTAACTGCACACATCTGAATACCAATTAAAACAGGTGTTTTATTTCAAACACTTTTGCGCACTGTGACATTACCAGGAGGGTTATTTACGTATTAGTCTACTTGGAAGCATATACTGCTTGAAAAATGTGATATGCAATAATAATGAACTTAGGAGATAAAATAACAACACTCTGTACTGCTTCCTGAAACAATAAAAGACCAGTAGTTTAATTAGTTAGTAATTTCTGTGTGACTATTTGACAGATACTTCTAATTGTTAAGCTCACACTAACTATTGCTTTACATAATTAATTATATTCGAACTCGAACAACAAAGACATGTGGACCAGTTGCCCTTTTGACAATGTTTTTCGCAAACTGATTTGCTTACCAAAAATATTTTTAGAACTAAAATATACTAATCTTAAGTGGAAATACACATCAAAATGTTAAAGCAGATCTGCATTTTACCATGGTTTTGAGAAAAAAATTTGGATTGTTTAACATATCATTTATGCTGCATGCATAATAGCTCAAGTCTTCTAGCAGAGATCTTTCATATTAATTTAGCATTGCATAAAATTCATAGTAACAGGTCCAAGGGTCAAGCATCATTCATCATTAGTTGAAGTGACATTTGCAACCCTTCATATAGCAGCTGCTTGAAAGGGGAAAAAAGGTATTCTTTGGAAGAATGGGGGTAGTACACAATCCTCTCTCTATCTGCAGAAGGGAAAACAAGGTGCCACTATGTCAGCATCGTAATGGGCTTAAATTTGGTGATGTCATTCTTCCCTAACCCCCATGAGTCACAAGACACAAGGCAGCTGCATTCCTGAACTTAGTAGTTCGAGTGGCGATAAGTAATAACTAGATGTAAATGAATTACATTACTGTGGTTGTGAACATAGCTCTGTGCATCTAAATTATTATTTATATCAGGATCCTATCTTGGTTTTGAGAGTATTCTACTTGTTAACAAGGCAGCCCTTGTTCTCATGGCATCCTCCAGGCATAATAGTTTCTGGGAAGCCAAATAAGATCACTTTTGAAACTGCAAGACAGCATTCCAAGACTTTGCAGCAGAACACATTGGCCAAATTAGGACTTCTGAAGACTGTTAACTAACAATTCTTTTTTTTCTTTATGGCATGTCTTCACTATTATAAAACATTAAGATCAGAATGGGAAATGCGAGCAATTAAAATGAAAATGTAATCATCTGCAAGAAAAGATAAATTTGTATTAAATGGCTAATACTTCACAGTCTTTTTGATATTACAAGTACTTTTAAAGAAAATATATATTTTATGTCACAGTAATTTTTATTATGTGAAACATGTGATCTCTTTGGAATTATGCATATTTTTAAAATCACAGTCATTAAAACAGCATGCAACACAAAGTAGTTAAATTCTGGAGCTTTGCTAATATTTGGCAATTTTCCTCAACTTTGTTATTATACCTGAAACATATTTAATTAATTCATGTCATTAATTATCTTCTAGTATTTAAAGCACTGTGATGATTACTAGCCTAGACTAATACTTCTTTTTGAAAAAGTCTGATGATTTTTACAAGGGAAACCAACGCTTTCTAAGAGTCACTTAGAAGAGCATGAAAAATGTTCAAGGACATTGCTTATTTCACACAGCAATTCTATGAGCCACTATAAATTAAGCTCCCAGTCAAAACACTTTTCCCAATGAGAAGTTATTTTTCCATATTCTACATATGTGTTCTGGAGAAGAGGGTGCACCAGTCTCTTCTTGCACTGAGTCAAAAATGCAGTGATGCAGGTATTTATTTCATGGTGAAATCTCATAATAGCACTCGGCCCTCACATTCACGGTTTCAGACTGATTCTCAAAATGGTTTGCAGACCATGCCAGCCATATATTACGCTATCCAGAGTATAAGATGGTCATTCATCAGCTAGTAATCCATCCCCAAATCAGACAAAAAAGCATTTTTACAAAGAAACAGTGCTACTGGTCCATTACCCTTATGCCCTCTCAATTTCCCATGGATTTCAATAGCTATGCAGACATTAAAAGTGTATGTAAAGATGTTGTAGATCCCAGAAAAGCAGAATGGCTGTAAAAGGAATAGAACAGCAGAGGCAAGATGACTGGCAGATAGGGTTGCCACATCCCCCTTAAAGAGACTGCTCCTTTTCCACACCTTATGTCTCTTGTACCATAAAAATATGCATAGATGTATGTGGGAGCATCATAGCAGATTTCTTGGGATGCGTGCCATGCATCTGAGCTTCGAAGCTGGCTCAACGTTGTCACCATTAAGTCTCAGTGTACACAGCAACACTTCAATCTAATTTCAATTAGGGAAAAGTTACACAGAAACTTCTTTAAGTACACATGACCCTATACATAAATACAAATTTAATTCAGTATCATCAGTGTCTTTAAAGTGAACATTGATACCACCACCGAGAGGAAAGAATTTAAAGTGAGGCAACACTTGATGACATTACTTCCATCTACAAACTCTGTCTGTGTTAACTAGTACATCAACGGTTAGTAAAACAGTGGGATTCATCTGTGAAGAAATGGAGTGAAAAGAAGTAATGACAGGAAACTTTCATTATAAGCAGTTTTTATGTGTCATAAAATAGAATATTGCATCAGCATGCAACAAAATACTACCTGATAAATGAATAAAAGCTTAATGTACTTACAGATTACTGATACCAAGAGTGTTAACAGGTTACAACTGACAGAATTAGCTAAAACCCCTTCTTATACCAAGGACACATAATCTAACTATGCCTCTGTCCTGAACTCAGAGAAATCTGTATGCAAAGGGAATTCCAGTGTCATTAAGCAGGATCAGCTAAATATAAATGTTTTCTTGTGGATAAGCAGGACGTACAGTCACTGCATTTGGAGTTCCATTTTCTTTTGTTTGTCAGGTCTTTTATTTAGACACAATGGAACAAAAAGTGTGGCAAGTTAGGTCTTTAATTTTTGAAAACCATTTTTTTATTTCAAAAGTTAGATTTCCCTAACATGCAGATTAATTGAGGGAGATGTAAATGTGCCCTTTAAGCACAGAACAGAACACCTCACCCCCACCCAACAACCCCCAAATCTGCAAGAAGACCAAGAGTAAAAGCCATCCTAAAAGTGTTAGACTCCTTGAACACTATCAGTCTCTGGTGACTGGGGAGATTTTGCAGTCTTTCAAATTTTCTTTCAATCACAAGATGCCTTAAAGGGACAGAAGGTCTTAAAATGTTCTATCTCCACAGTTGAGAAAGCTACATTGAAGGGGGAGGGAGAGGGGAGTCAAGCCACAACACAAAAAGCATTAATGCGAAGAACAGTGGGGTCTCTTCCTAATTTGACTTTCTCTACAGGTGGTCTGCAGCTGCATCCAAACAGGTTACACTACTGCTTTCCCATGGGCATTACAACAAAGTAGGATCTGTATTCACAAGAATACATTTATTAGCATGGGCTGATTCAGGTCTAAAAATAAGAAAAAAGCATTTTTCAGAATAGCCTGAGGTAACTTTCTGTGCCAGCAGAAGACAGTAGCACTCTTGTTTCACTGGCTGTGTGTGATGATAAAGGATATCAGAAACCTACTTCATGTGACTCACTGAGGCCCACAGCCAGCACCCAATTGATTCATTTTATTTGTATTAGTTTGTTCTCCATCAACTACACAACAGACTAGGCCAGATCAATAAGCAATATTCTGTTCTCTATTGGCTTGGGGGTAATTCGCACTGGGCCCTGCAGCTGCTATATCTGATTTTATAGTTCTGCATATCATCATGGAAACAACAGGGCTCAGAGACCACTCAGTGTGGGAAGAAACGTGAAAAGATTGCAAAGGCAAGGTGAGATAGTGGCTTTTAAGCTATTACACCTGCAGGAGGATGCATGAGTTGTTCATGCTGCAGCTGGGTAGCTGCAAAGTCTGCATGCTGTGCTTCTGCTATTCTTCCAAGGGATGCAGAAGTTATTTCGTATTGTGCCTGAGCAGTTATAAAGTGAGTAAGACACCAGCACACATGCATAGATGCCTCTGGTAGCATGCAAAAATGATATGTGAATGGGATGAGCATGTAACGATTGTTTTTTTCTCCTGTTGCACCACTCCAGCTCCTGCAGTGATGTGGTGTTGGAAGCACCAACAACTGAGCAGGGTTTGCAAAGTTAGAGCAGTAACCCGTCAGCTTGGTATGGACAGAGTCCCCTCTGCGGGCAATTCCACAAAGTACTGTCCTTGTGTACAAGTAAAATGGCCTTTCTTGATCTTCCTTAAGTAGACATTATGTCTGCTTAAATGAATTTCTGTACAATTAAGCTAAACAATGTTATGCAGGAAGTTTTTTACACTTTTTTTTTCCCCATTTCATTCACGCTACCTTCGGTGGTGAAATCTCATAACTAGATGCCTCCAAATACCTTTGAATGCCAAAAATCTTTGACTTCCTCTTTTTTTTTTTTTTTGTTTTGTTTTGTTTTGTTTTGTTTTGTTTTGTTTTTGTTTTGATTTTTTAAGTCTTCTTCTTGCAAGTAGTGGACAGTAGGAAAAAAAACCCCCAAACTGTCCCACACCACTTCTTCCATACAAAACATATTGCCTTCAAGAGTAAAACAGCTCTCATTACCCCTGCACGAATGAAGAACAACACAGGCCGTGTTGTAACGTCACTTTTCCCATAAAACTTGTGAATCCTCTCTCTGCCCTGGATCTTGGGTTTCTTGAGCTGCTGTACTGTGCCTTACCCAAAGTACAGAGCTAGCTTTTTAGTGTCTCTGATAATGTTGCCTTCTGTATACAAGATATAGAAAAACACTCTGGATATCGGGGAGGTAGTAAGGGGTGGCAGTAAGGGGTGGCAGAATACCTCCCAGTGTGTTCTTCCTATCAAATACACTTGATAAACTTTAATGAAAAGTCTTGTCTACTTCCTACTAACAGATGTTTCAATTTTTTTCTCTCTCAGCACTTTAAACCACCATCTTTAGTTTTCATGTCTAAGAGACATTATTGTAGGATACATCATAGTGATATACTGTACATTCATATACAGTATCCCATACAATGACTAGTTGATTTATAATTCAGATCCAATAAAAGGAAAAATTGATTTAACTGATGACTAGTGAAATACTAAATGCATTACAATGTTTGAAAAGTACATCCTTTTCTTGCAATGCTAGTGACATAATAAAATTAAATATGGATATAAGATAATGCCCATTATTATCAGGCAAATGGAATCAAAGGGAGCAGGAAGAAAGGCAATCTCTATGGATCAAGGAATGCCTAAACTTCCCCTCCAAGTGTACAAACTCATAAACACACATGGAAAAATTTCACAAATAATAAACTCATACTCTCTGGAATTACAGTATAAAGTTAGTTTTCCATCAGCTAGTCTCGGTGTATTAGGACTTTCAGTAGCGCTGTTACATTTGAGTACTATATTGGGGATATCTGTGAATTTAAGGGGTCATAAGCCTTTGGCTTTTTAAGCTCTGTGTTAAATGTTTATTTTCTCATTATCCATAAACCCCTATAGCAGTGCAAAGGCACATACAGCCCCAGATCCAGGAAACTCATATTCCCTCAAGTACCCTATGTCTCATCCCTTCTCATTTCTGACTTCCTCCTTCACCCCACAAAATTCCTATCAAGGTTCATCCCCATAGCTCACCCCTTCCCAAACATCCTGCTCTTCCAGAATAGTCACACAACTATGACTGAGGTGTTGCAACCACAAATTTCCATCTATTATTCAAGAAACTTTACAACTGATTCCCTTTCCTCAAAAACTGCTGTGCAGCTGTGTGGGCAATGAGCCTGCCAGGGTGGTGGTGGGTGACAGCATCAGGAGGTGGGGAGCACAAAACCGAGGTGCCAGTGAACTTCCTTGTTTCAAAGAGCTCTTCAATGTATTTTATGTTTCCAGACATGAAATCAAGGCCAGGTACCTCAGAAGTACTTGAGTTTTTAACTTTCTTTGAGCATTGGCTACCAGTCAGTCATTTCAACATTCGCAAACGTCTTTGTTCTTCCAGATGGGTAAATCGCTTCTAGCACAAAATAACTTCTGTTAAGAAGATTGCTCATGCAGAATTAGACTGATGGTCAAGTTTTTATAATCTTGGTGCAGTAGTTCTTTAGGAACGAGCATTTTGCTTCTGGAGAAGCATCATCAGACAACAGTTGCTCTGGAACTGGGGCCAATAGCTTTTATTATAGTGAAAAATCATATAGTTGTTAAAACAATAAGAATACCCAAATACTGGTACTAAGCTATACCTCATTTTATTGATGTATCAGTAGCATTTTCAAAGAATTTTGTGATCTCTGATATTTTAGAGAAAAGTTATTATTTTCTCTAAAAATCTTGGGGTATTTTAACCTGTATTATTGAATTCAAGGAAATATTATTAATTAGCTTACGAAAATGCACCAGCGGAATCTGGGGGTCAGCTAATTTGTGCTTAAACACCTACATTTGCATGTGCAAAACTGAATAATTATGCTCCTAGCTGCCCATTCATTTTTACAGATGGGTGCACCCACGTATTTTTGTGGAATAATTTTTGGAAGCTTATAGAAATATAGTCCTTAAAGATTTTAATAAAGTTGGCAAAACATACTTCCTTTGCATAAAATTACATAGTTCCCAAGTCTAAAATTACTTTGATTTAAAAAATGAAAATTGGCAAGGGATTAATCCATAATATGGTCTAATTACTTTTTTCTTTAAAATAAATGGTCAAGATCTTAACTCAAAATAATGGTTACTGTTCATGAACTGAAACTAAGAAATAGAACGGAATACTGAATTTTATTAGGTGTCTTAATATGTGTTTAGCTAATAGAATCCTCTTACCTTTGGCTGAATAGCAGGTATAATCATCATGAAAGAATATTTTATTTTGAAAAATAAAGCTCTACTAATTATAATTTTATGAGACTGAAATGCAAACTGGCTAAAGCCTGGAAACAAAAAGTAGAACTGACTTGATGTCATTAACTTGCAAAGACACATACATTCATAAACACACACAATCAAACAAATAAAGGGAGAGAAATACAGTCAGACGCAGAGGATGTTGAAAGTAGATAATTAACACATATTTTGGCCCTTACAGATGGTATTGTTGGCTTTCATTTAAACTTTGCATTGTTTAAACTACTGAAAGTTTATTTCTTATTTATCAAAGTGGATTCAGAAATGTTCAAATGATATTTCCCTGTTTGTAATACATAGGGCTTGCTAAACATTACTCAATAAAAAGAACAGGTTTTCAGCTAGGATTGAATTTTCCCTGTCATGTTCGGTAGGAAAAAAAAGAATATTAAAGCAGGGATACGTCTTTTGGCGTTGTGGTATTTTATTATTTCTTTGTTTGCAGAGGTTACTTACTCTTAGTAAGTAAATATCACTGTGAATTTCCCTTTGTCCTTCATCAATCAAAATCGGTCAATATAAGACTAGTGCAACTAGATCAAAACTCCCGGCTGTGTAGTCATATTACCACTCACATTATTACTAAAAACACATCTATATTCCAAACTGGGATACCATAACCCCTTTGTCATTTTCCAATAAAAAAGACCATACCAAATAGGCAGAGCACACCGTAATTAGCAGCTGGCAGAGAAAGCTGTAAATCTGTATGAGTTCTGAACGATTTGCTTACATTGTTGCTTTGTTGACAAATGATGCTGTACATGTTAATGTTCCTGAAATGTCCCCATTGCACCTGACGTGCCAATAAATGCCAGCCAGCTGTATGAATTATGGAAATAAGATTTTTGTTTATGAAGGTATCCCAGACATTTATTTTACTGCATGCCTCTTGACAGATTTAATGTCTGGAGTTACATTGAGAAGATATTTGCTACCTGACATAATGGATAATGGAAACTTTAAAGGCTTTTTTTTAATGATGAGACTAATATATTTTTTTAATTTTACCTTGTGGCTACACATTTACTCTCCATATAAAACTTTCACATTTTAGATGAAATGATACTAAATTGTTCCTAATGTACAATGAGTTGGATGAAACCCGTGTTGCAGTATATGAGAAAACAGAGGAAAAGTATATCAACGAGCTACTAAAGCAAGAGCACTACATGCAAGTTTATCTGTTTTCTTAGATTATTTTATCTCCTGTGCACAATTGCTAGTATATCATTAGTGTACAAAGGTAGCTGTTAAGACCTAGGCATTTCAAAGTATAAAAATCTTTAAACAGATGTATGTAAAGCAGACTCCATAAACCATTCATTTAATATGCTAAAGCAAGACACAGAGAACATAGAAGCATGTACATCTACCAACTCTATTTAACTATGTTTAACTGGATTCAGAACCGAACAATCTGTCACTGAAGTTTGAATATTTAAAAAACAAGGTGTATGTTCTTAAATAGGAGACACACACACACAAACCCCTTTGAAGTATTAAGGACATGAAAACTCTATTCCAACCCTGCTTTTTGCAAGCATACTTATTCTGCCTGAGGAAAATGATGTCGGGCATCCCGTCTCTGAAACATAAACTCTGATAAGGCTCGTCTAGAGACAGTTTTGCAGCTCACTCTTGGGTTTCCTCCAAAGCACACTCCGTGTCTGCTGAGCTGCAGCAGGCGCCCCAAAGCTCTCCCAGCACTGGAGTGGGCAGCAGGTGCTGGGTCCCGGGAATCCCAGCACTGCATTTTCCCTGCCCAGCAAGCAGGGAACCTGATTCCCTCTCCAAAGTGGAAAAATTTACCCTGGCAGAAAAGCCTGTACCATGCAAGCTCTTCAATTCTTCCTCTATTAGCACATGTTAGTGTATTGTCAAGAGGAACAATAGCAACCCCACAAACTATTTATTCCATCAAGAACAATTTATTGTCTTTTGTAAGTTCTTTTCCAGCTTCAGAAGCTCAAGAGAGAAAAATCTGCTGGTTCTTTAAAACTTCAAATGCTGGGGACTATTTGTAGTCACCATATAAATGGGGGTGGTAACCAAATAACCAAATTCATTTTGTAACCGCAAATCATTCTTATTAAAATACTCTCTTCTGACCCCACCTCAAAAGAAGAATAAGAATAATAAGAGTAAAGGAGTCCAGATGGTTAAAATTATTTTTAAGCAAATATTTAGTGGTTACAGTTGAATTCTTCTGGTGCACATTCTCCACTACAAAAATGACACCCCACAATCACTGTGTTAACCATTTTCCAATTTGCCAGCCAAATGAATGCCTCAGAGAACACACACACACACACATTATGGAAGCATTATCAGAAAAGCTATATTAAAGCTGTTTTGCAATGTGGGCATGAAGGAAGGCTATTTTACACTCTGTGGTAGAATTTTGTCTCCAGGTATAATATGCAACTCTTGCAGAGACAATTGAATTTTCTAAAGCATTCCCTTTCTTAAAGCAGAACTATTTATCAGCACATTTCTTTACTGTCAGTGACACTGGAAACTCTATTTGGGGAGTGGGGGGAAAGGGGGAAAAGGCTTGTAATTATACATTCACAGTAACTGCCATCTCCACATTTTGCACAGTTTAGAAGTGCTTCACTAAAACGCATTCCTTCATTTCCCGTATCCTAATTTAGCATGTACAAGAAGAAGCTTAGGGAACTCCCTTTGTAGCTCTGACAGTTGCTTTAATTCTCCCATCTTTTTTTTCGCAGGCTCATTCACACATTGACCCACGCTACTTGGATATTACACATTGATATTATATCCTTGCATTTTCAACAGATTTACCAACCGCCACCAGTGTATGCATGCCCCTATGTGCAGCCAGTCCATGTCACAGAGCAGACTGGTTGGAGGCTGATGAGTAACAAAAGCAAGAGTAGTGGCACTAGTGCAGGGCTGACTGTGGTGATGGATGGCCAGGAAAGGTGTCCCCCTGTACAGCTCCTGCAAACTGGTTGCTCCAGTCTGGCATTCCAGGAGGCTTACCAGATGGAGAAACCTTCTCCGCAGCAGAACTGCAAGCTGTGCTTCCTGGGAAACTTGAGGCTGTAACCCTTTCCCTCTTCCTCCACATACCCTGTTGCTTCCAGATTTCTTTCTATGCCTACATATAAACAACCAAGTCAAAATCTTCTTTCTCAGAGACACACACGCTTAACTTGATTCTAATACTTTTTCCAGCAAATTAAACCCAGTTACCTTAACACTGCATATGTAGCTTTGGCAATAGAAGTTTATTCATTCTAGGTCATGTGATTTACATGGAATGGATGCATGCATCGTGGCTGCTCAGATTTTTTAGCAGAAGTCTGTTGTAAGGTTGCAGTGCTTGGATATCATGGTGCTTGCATGGTCAGGCTTATGATTAGTTTTGTGCAGACATTACAGTTGGTTATCTAGTGATCTTTTTCTACAGTTAATGAGACAGTGTTAATAAAAACTCTGATAGAAACAACAATTTAAAGTTAATAAAGGTTTATTTTGGTAGAGGCTAAGGTCTGAATTATATATGTTTCTTAAATGAAAGGAAATACATGCCTCTATATATATGTGTGTGCATATGCACACGTGTTTTACATTGGTGTGACTTCTCTGATCTCAGTGTTTTACATCAGAATACCAAAAGGTAAATCTGACCCATACCATAGAGTCTCCAAAGGGCTCTCATTATTTTTGTTACAAATGCCTATATTATGCTCAGTGGAAGATTAAAGCTAATGTATAGCAGAAGAGCAATGTAAGGAATCCCACAGTAAGCCCCCGTCCTCCTTTTGGTACCTACCAGTGGGTAGTGCAAGAACTCAGGCTCCACTATCCATTCTCTCTTTCATGGGCATGGAATTCATTGACAGTAATAGGAAGGAAATTACAGTAGTCTCGCAGGTCTCTAACAAGGGATCACTGTGTGGAAAAATGTGACTTGTCAAGAGCTACTTTCTTTGTATTGTTTTATGAGAAAATGTACCATAAAGAATAGCCGAAAACTAAAAATTTTGCATTCCTTTTTCAGTATTAAATCAAACCAGATACTGGTAAAAGGTGTAATTTTACTTGAGACATACCAAAAGGTGACAATATTCTTACCAACTGAGATCAGTGATTGGCACAAAATATATGTTCTATTTCAAATATATTGTTCTATAAATGTTTACTTTTTCCCTCTTCGGATCATTATTTCAGTCTGCTTATGACCAAGAAACTAAATCCACAAATATCAAAAAAAGAAAGGAAAGATCTAATTAAAGGCTAAATTTACTCACTTTGGACAAGCAATTACTCAAGTATTCCTGCTCTTTACTTATTCAGGTAGAAATTCACTACAAAGAAAGAATACTTAGATCAAGCCTGGGTCATTTGTATTTGTGTATGATAGAATAACATAGGTATTCTGTAAACTTTCATAAGAGCGCATGCCCCTTTGAGGAGCTGAGCAAACTGCTCTGGACCTTGCTGTGGTGTAATGAAAGCAAAGCAAACCCATGTCACAACAGAGAACTGCCGCTACTGAACACCCTGTTGAAACACCTTGTTAAATGTCAGTGGGGAATGGAAGGAGCACTAGTCACCAGGGACAGTCATTGGTTGCATTGCGCTTTATGACCGAGGAAGATGTCTGTCTCTGTGCAAGGCAGGTCTGCAGGCAACCTCCATCATAGGCACAGCTCTGCTATTATCTTGTTATAGAAAACATTACCTGCCTTGCTCACTATTACTTATGTTCTGCATTGAAGAGTGGCACGTTGATTAATTACTACTCTAAAGTGCTTATAAAGCATCAGTCCAAGGCAGGTTTACTAGACTGGGGCCTCCCATGATTTATTGCTTAAGGAGAAAAGCAAAGGCCATTTGTAAAGGAGCATTTTCTTCGGGGGGTGAGGGGAGGGAGAGAGAGAGGGGAAAAATAAAGTAAAAAAAAATAAAATTTAGATTGCCTATCTTCTGCTGTCTCATATTAAAGTGTCTGACCCTAAAGAGTAAAGCTAAAGAATCTATTCCTCTGAAACTTATGCAACACCCCCCTCCCAAAAAAGAAAACAAAAACACCAAAACCCAGCAGCATTTTATTCTACTTCTTTTTACAGGACACCCTGCAAACATTAAGAAAAGAAACATCCTGAATCAACTGGTAAGAAAGACCTGGAATTATTTCTTTTGCTGAATATAGGGAGCTAATCAGAGAACTTTAAAATAATTAGGGCATTTCTGCTTTAATACTTTTTGCTTTTTCAATGTTCTTTTTGGAAAGGCAGAAGAAAAAGCAATGCACAAACACACTGACACACAAAGCATATTCACAAGAAAAAAATCATTTGGTTTTGATTTGTCTCTTGCCATTTTGCCATTTTTTTTTTTCTCCAGTAGTAAACTGCCACATTGGGTTTACTGCACTTCACTTATTAAAGCCTTCTAACGGTACACGGTTCAGGAATGTGCGAGAAAAAGATTCCCATATGACATAGATCCTTTGATATTGTTACTTCAACCGGAACTTTGAAATACAGTAGCTAGTTTAGTGTGCAATATATGACAATTTTTCCCCAAGTCTTATAAACTTTGATTTACTTAACTGCTGTCACTGATGTGATTCACAGAGAAAGCATGAAGAGACTGAGAGAGAAATAGCTAACATGTTAGTCTTATTTGGTGGTACAGGATTATATAGTACAGTAATTAGTGCAGTCTGTATAAGAAGCCTACAAAAATACTGGTATCAAAGAAAGAAAAGAAGATGTCAAATACTCCCAATAATTTAGCACAATTTCAATACAATATTATGCAGGTTTTCTAATAAAATTTATTTCTATGTAGTAGCTAAACTTACCAAAAGCATGAGAGAAAAAGGAGATAGAAGTCTGTTCTCGTAGGTAACAACACGACAGCTTCCACTGGATTTTGTGTGACCTTGAACCCAAGGAGCTCACACTCATTACTGTATATTCTGCAATAACCTAGCATAATACTACACTAACATTACTTTACATCATCATGCTGAATCACAGCGTTATGACTTCAAGAAGCAGTGTTATTGAGGGTGACTACCTTTCTTCTGGAAAAAAAATGTATTATATGGTCAATAGCCTTAAAAAAAATAATAAATAAAAAAAGAGAGAGAGAACACACTTTTTGTACTGGCAAGAAGACCTGGTAAGTAAACCTAAAATCTACATCTCAACAGAGCTTTAAAATGTGAGGGCCTCAAAGGTGACAATAGAAATGGCAAGTGGGATTGTTAATTCTATTAGAAGACATGAAGATTTCACCTGGGGAAAACAAAGGTGGTTTGTGGATTTCTTCACTGCTTTGCCACTGACAGTGTGTGCAGTCCCAGCTGCTTGTTTGTGGTCATCTTCAGAGAAGATTAAGGAAAGCTCTGGAAGCAGACTAGAGAAGGACACCAAGCATGCACAGGTGGGATCCAAATCCCCTGTCCACTAGTGCATTGTCCTGTCCCAGACAGGACCATATACAGCAACCATGCACCTAAAATCTGAATGTGAGCATAGCATTTGCAGGTCTACCATGTGCATCAGGAGGTATTCATACCACAAAGCTGAAAGTAAGGATTTCCTCCAGAACCTGCTGAAATGCCTTGTCCTTAGCTTATGTGGTTTTCTCAGAAAAAAAGGAATTACCTCTTGCCTCTCTATAGTGTAGTTTACCTATATGTAAACTAAAGGCAGTGCTTGCCCTCTAGGGCTATAGAAATTCTTGATTAAACAAAAGATTCTTACCCTTAATCAGACTTCTGTCACTTGAAAAGTCCATGGGAAATCCTTCTGTTCAGGAACAAACTTGACACCATGACAAATGAATCAGCTTCCTAATCATTTTGCCTTTGGAAACTATTTTCTTTGGGAATAGGTATTTATGAAGTACTAATATAAAACAAACAAACAAACAACAACAACACGCCCCCACAAAAAAAAACAAAACCAAAAAGTAACCAACCAACCAAAACAAACAAACAAAAAATTAAAAAAGCCTTAACCACAAATCCTCATGTTTTTATCACTGTTGATGTTCCTCCTTCACATTAAATATTTCCTGCAATTTTATTTTATTGGGGATTCTCCCTTGGGGGACTAGTTGCATATTTTGTCTATTCCTACAGAATATTGCAAACTGTCAAGAGTTCAATTCTAGTATGGGGGTAAGGATGTGTGACAGAAGATGGGATAGGTGTGTGGAAACTGTGGGATGAGTATGGGGCAGACCTTCATCACATTTCATCTCCTTACCCCAACTCCTTCTGTAGATGCAGCAGTGTGTGAGAGGAGGAACGCCACCACTGTGGGTTTAGTCTCCTGCCACGAAGAACTAAGCATTGATCTTGCCAGATACTGAACAACTTTGATGACATCCAGTGCCTTCTGTATGTATAAGGACTTTAACATGATTTAAAAAGCTCGGAAATATTAAGGTGGCATTGAGAAGCACACAGGATCAATATCTGTTTTAAAGCCAGTGGCTTACTTTTAAACGGGAGTTGGTAAAGACAGACAAGAGATTTTAAAAGAGTAAAATCTCAGTGATTTCACCAAAATATTATCTATTTGTGGAACAAACAGGTGTTGAGCCAATTAATTCTTCGAGTATCTAAATTCCACCATCCATTTCCCAGTCACAGAATCTGCTTTAAAGCAAAAATGCCAAACTAATATAGGAATTATAGTTCTTACAGTATCTTCTGCCAGACTAAGATGGTACAGAGAATATCCTGAGAAATTTGATTCTTAGGAAATATTAAGTCCAGTTTTGACAGTTAAGGGTCCACAAAATTAAGAGAAATATCCAAAGTTTTGGCATCTGAGTTGAAAGAAATTTCAATTCTGACCCTCAGACAGAAAGGAGCGGTATGCATGTGAAATATGTTTTTTTTCCCTCCTTGGCAAAATGTACCAGTGGATCAAATAGAGACAGAAGAGATTTCAAATACAGTACACTCCTTTTTACTGATGGGTACTCTTGGATCCATCTTCTGTTCTAGCACCCACCTGTGGGAGATGATCTGAGGCTGGTGCTTGAAGTCAAACGAAACCTGGCCAAGTTTATTCATTTTCCAGATTGTGATCTCTGAAATGTCCTCTCATTCCTATTCCTCCTGTACCGTCATTCTTCTTGGGTTTTGGCTCTTCCCTGGCCCTGTTTCCCCCACCTCTCCCAGCGTGCTCCTGAACACAAGGCTTGCACCATGATGGCTTCCCCAGGGAAGCCTGGCTGACAGGACTGAAATACAAGCTAAGCACAGGAATATCCTAAGTATTTGACTCTTCAGAAGCACCAGAGCCCCTGGAGTAATTACAAAACCTCCTGGGTACACCCGTGCCCTGCTCAGCTCCTCCTCCTCCATGACTTTGTGGTGTACACAACTGGGCAGAACTTTCTTACTTTCTCACTCCTCAACATGATTTTCCTACATCTACGTGGTGGCAAGTCCATTCTGACACACCTTTTTCAGCCCCATCCTGTATTATTTTCTTCCTGTGCTCCACCACGTTTGCCATTTGCCTTCCCAGTTCCCATGCAGGCTCTATTGTTCTTCAGTAAGGGGATGGTTAATCAGGAGACAATTACATTTAACAGTCTCAGTCAGTTGTTTGGATGGCTTCAGCACAGTGAGCAACAAGATGTTGCCTTCCATGCTCAATGCCTCTTAAAAAATGCTCTTGCACAGCCCTACCCGCTCATTTTGACTTGATGGTTGCACTTCACTGTCCCCTGAATGGCATCTACACAACTGAAGCTGTGTTATAAACTGGGTCACTGAACTGATCTAGGTTAAAAATATCCCAGATATTCTTTAATGAAGTGTCAACAACTATTCTCAGGCTGAAGAGAGACTCAAATACCTCCAAATAATCTTGCTTACATACGCAAAAAAGTATGCCCTAATCTAAAATATATTTATAATATAGAGTTCAACATTTGACCTGAGTGTATCCCACTCTGTCACACAGACAAAGGAAATAAAAATGTGTTGCTGTAATTTCCTTGACAGCAAAAACACCAAACAAACAAGAAACCTCACGCATATATGTCTAGGCCAATATATATGATAATGTAAAACAATGAGTTAGAGTTTTCATGGTCATGTTGAAACTCATCTTGTTAGTTCTAGAAGTGCAGCACATAAATGTGACTTTTTTAATATAGCTGTCAAAATTTAATAAATGAATACATCCTTAAAACTTAATTGATTAAAAATTTTACTGACTTTCTATAGAGTTTGGAATAAGAAGGCTCCACAGCAAAGCTATGAACACTTCTTAAGAAAAACAACATAATGATGATTATTATTTGTTTTTATTGGTGGTGGTAGTTTTATATTGTATTATTATCATTATTAAAAGTGGTAGTATCACCATATGGATTATTATAACCACAGTAGTGACAAGATGCCCTAATAAGATCCATGCCTATTGTGGCATGCATTATGAAAGCACATAGTGAGAGTTAGAAAAAGTTCATAATCTAACCACTTAAGGCATGCAAAAGTTGCAGTAAGAAACAGAGGCACAGTGATGATCTGATACAAGAGCCCACAGAGAAAACCAGCGTTAAGCCTCAGATATCCAGAGTTAGCATCTCTTTAAACACAGACTTGTTTGTCTATACAAATATATATGTATTAACATATGTAATATCACATTATCCGGTTTGAAGAGTGTATACCTGGGTTAAAAAAAAACCAGGAAAAACTTTGATTTGGCTGTTTTCCTTAGATAAAGGATATATTAATCAAAACTGGACAGACTAAAAGTGATACAACACAGAGTAAACTAAGACTGAGCTTTGCTGGTGACTAACTTCAGTCAAAGCTATGTGCAAACCACAATACATAAAAAAAAAAATAAATTCATAGAATAACTGTTTGTAGGATCTGATCACAACTCCAGCAAGCAATGGCAATGTATTTCCTACTGGGATATGGACAACAAATAAAAAACTTGGTGGTATTCCAGCTGACGAAGACTCTGGTTAAAAAAAAAGCAGACAATGTGCATTTTGTAGCACAGAGACATTTCTTTCAGCTCTTACAACTAATCGTTACGTACCACAGTTCTGGAAGCCTTTCATGTTTTGCATGTTTGATAACAGTTAACTATGAAACAAGAAAGAATAGTAACTTCTTTTTTATTTTTCTTGTACTTCGATTTTTATTTTTATTATAATATAAATACCTTCTATAATTGGCATTATGTACTTTTTCTTACATTTACTTTTTAGGTGCCTTACAGACAGTTTAATTGGTGGGGCTGCAATAATTAATGTTTTAAAATGAAAATATTTTGATTTGTTCATATTTAAATAGACCAGATATTTCAGCCTCATTTACAGATGTGAACATGCCCAAAACATTTCAGCAGCTTAAGCCTGTTTTCCGTATTGCATTTAAAAAGTCAATTTTTGAGAGATGCTTTCTGTCTGAAAGTTATTTAAAGTCCCATCTTGTCATTAAGTTGGACTGAGAAATCTAAAGTTCAGGTTCGGACATGCCAGTTAATAATTATAATTCTAGAACAGAAGAATTAAAAATTAAGACTTACATTGCCTAGAAAAAAAAAAAAAACAGCTATTTTTTTAATAAATGGAAAATAACTTAGTCCAAAGTAGAACTGTGAGGTTTTTAGCAAATAAGTTATTGCTATAGAATTCAGTTCAAATTTGTAAAAACAAATACACAAAATGACATTTAGCTGCAAGATCACATTTCTGTAAAGATAAACTGTGAGCTCTGCACAGCTATTGCTACCAAACGTTGCTTATCAGAGCTTTAAATTCTACTCCCAAATTTGAATAGACTACAGAGCTAACAGTGTTACTGAGGAACAGTATCAAAATATGTGACTCCTGGGTCTAAAAACCACAGTTACTTTAGCTTCTGCTAGGAACTGAGGTATTTTTTAAAAAGTTGAGCACAGTAAGTAAATAAATAAATACATTATCTACCTTCATGACCTTTCTTTTCTTGAAAACAAACAGTGTCCATCATTTGTAACTTAACTTTCCATAAAAGTAACAGTTCATAAAAATCTGTGAAATTACTACTGGGACAAACAAATTAAACAATGACAATGTAATAAAATGAAACTGCTGTTGTACTCCTATAGCAGAAGAACTACTTCTTCGCTGGGATTAATACATCTTGCAGAAAACAATTTTAAATAATGTAGAACATATGGATTCGATTTTTATTATTCTTCTAAAAGAAGACAATTATATTTATGTGATAAACTGTTCAGTGTTAGTAGCATAATGTTTATATTACTGGCCACTTAAATAGTCTTTGGCATAGTTTTATAAGGAACAGAAGCCTCCAGATCTTTTGAAATCCATCTTACAAAGTAAGTCCTGTCTGTTACTGGAATGCAATGGTTGTGCATGGTATTCTTGCTGGAAAAAACATACTGCAGGTAATCTTATTGTTAAGCTGCATGCATGAAAAACTTTATGATGTTATAGTTACAATTTATGTGGCATTTTAGGGCTTTCTAATGAAAAGTATGACAGCTTTATAGCTGTCAGGAAATAAGAGGGAAAAAGAAAAACAACTTTCAATTTTAAGTTTTTGGAAATGAATGATCATGATGTGCTGTTTTCTATAGTAAACCTTTCCAAGGTGTGTTTTCTTCATCTCCTTACTTTTATAAGCAGCTAGCTTCTACACTCTCTTATTTTGCTGGGAGATTATATTTAAAGAAAGAGTTTCAGGTAGTTTTCAAAGAGCTGTTTTTGTCTCCATTTTATTCCAGATAATTTTCAAGAGGATTACATAGAAACCATAGAAATATTTATCTCATTATCTTTCACTGCTTCTGAGACAAAACTGCATGAATTTGAAATAGGAATGTGTTACCAAACAAGTATTTTCTGTTGCTGCTGTGTACAAAAGTTTTTATTGCAAACATTGCTGGCAGCAGCCTTTCTGTTTTGCTGAGATTCTGCTATCCTCTTGTGTCATTCACATAACATGATCATTCAGAAAAATTGTGCAGGGTGAACAAATGTACCTATTCATGTTAACCAAAAATGAAAGAAGGGAAAAAGAAATAGTTTGGGGAATGTTACTGTCCGCATTTTTCACCCCTGAAATACAAGTTTAGTGTTTTAAATTCTCCACTTCTTTATTGCTTTAGAAGTTGGGATTAACAGAAGATAAAGGGTGTAACCTATTGGAAGTGAAATCTGCATGTTCAGTTAATTTGGGATTTATTAACCCAGTAACTAGACTTGCAACTGTTCTAAAATCATTTTGTCTGAAGACTTGAGAACAGTACAAGAGGATGGCTACCCCCACCCCCATCCTTAAAAGAAAACCTGTGCCTGCTGCTTCCAATTTAGTGCAATCATGCCTCTTACTGGCCAATACAAGATGCAGCATTAGCTGTCACATGCAAATGAGTATTCATGGAGACTTTCAGATGTGAAATAAAGAATAAAGACATGCATTCTGTGAATAATTGTTTTCTTTTATAAAACTGGATCCAAAAGGAAGTGCCATGTCACCCAGAGTCTATAGCCTTTTTATGGTTACAATCTGCTGTTGAAGCCAGATATTAGAAATGAAGTGTGGATGGAGGACTCCAGTTTCCCGTGCTGTCAGTCTTTCACAGTACTACATTTGCTTAACAAGAAATAATCCAACCCATATTTGTGTTTCTTGCTATCTCACTTTCTCTTCCAACTGGGACTTTTAAATGCATAGAGATGTATAATAAAGCTATCCACTTTCTATTAGCTTTTTTTTTATATAAAGCCTGACCTAAATTCTTTGTTTTCAGCAGCACAGATACACAAAATTACACAGCAGTAAGAGTTTTACTGCAAACATGAAGTCTTTCAAATCTCTCTGATATCACTCACCAAGAGGAGAGAGAAAGAATACCTTGAACATTTAGGGCCTATTTGGACACAGCATGAGGAAAACAAACCAAAACCAAACCCCAATAACAACAGAACAAAAAGAACCCAGCAAGTTGTATGCAGATACCTGCACATATTTGTGGAGCTGTGAATATCTGAGCTGAATTCAGACACATGCACCTATTCGTTGAGACTGCAGCCATGAAGTCTGACAGAAAACAGCCATCAATTTGTATTTATATTAAATCATGGCATTATGTGTCCCTGTCTTCTGGTCAAAGAATCCCAAATGCTTGGTCCAGTAGTAGGAAGAAAGTAAGCAGATGCATGAATTGCAGCACCTTCGTAGTGAACTGGAATAGATGGACTGTAGGAAGTACCTTGGTAAATTCAAACATGGCCAAGATGGAACCAGAGGTGGATAAAACTGGTTAGCTGGCAGGAAGAACAAACGTTAAGAATAAATGCTGCCTGCACCATGAGGAGGACTGACCCGTGCAGGCATGTATGAAGGCTCAGCAATGGGGAAATAACCCTTGTAGGTAACTCAATGGCTTGGTTTATGTTTAAACTGAAGACTAAAGGACTCCAGCTCAGTAAAAGCTTCTCAGCAGGCAGGATGTGGCCCTGCAGGAATCCCAGAGGCAGTCAGAGGGCTGGGAGGCATTACATTCTTCCCTTATGCTAACATAAATAATTCTTTGTTGCTCTGTTTACTACATACCTTTACTCTTCAAGGGCAATCTCTTGAAACACAGGCACACATGCAAACACACTGAAGAAATTAATCACCAATATTATCATTACAACTGATACAATTACTGTAAACAGAGGCATAAAAACTTCAAGGGGGAATCTGAAAATGTTTCACTTCACTCCTGTAAGGGAGAATGCCTGCCTACAGGGGCTGAGCACAGTGACCATCCCGTGACTGTCTGCTTGTTCCTGTAAACCACAGTGGCAGGAAGGCGACTGGTTCTTTGTAGCTTTTAGTCTGTATTGTGTCTCCTAAGGGAGCTGAAAAGAGGAGGACCCTAGAGATAGGGCAAAGGATTTGAAACAAAAAGATTTGGTTTGTATTCCCGAATCATCACAAACTTCCTTAGGCATGTTACTCAGCTCCTCATTTTCCTACTTACCAAATTTAGTTAGTAATATTTTGGTATCTCACAGAGATGTTAGCACAAGCCCTCCAACATACATAGCTGCTCATATATTATATCGATTTAGTAATTTTCAAAAGCAGCTACAAAATACTCAGTGCAGACACATAACTCCATGCGGGTTAGTGAGCAAAACACGATGCATGGTGATGCATTCCTACGACCACAGGAATAAAATCCAGGACCTCATTCACATGTAAAACATACTTGTAGCTCCTCAAGGTCTAGCTCCTTTTACTCTGTAGCCCCACAACAGGGGAATTCAAAACAGCTGGTTTGTAGATCTTCACACTGCTGCCCACTGCACAGGTGCCCCTGCACTGAGACTCATCACAGGGGAGAGATCTAATTTGGCTTTGCATTATTCTGATCCCCAAAATTCACTTTTTGGAGGGTGACAACAACCTTATCTGAAGTCTCTGTAAACAGTAGGGACTTGACAAATGGAGTTTGGTGAAATAGCACAGCACACTGCATAGGAGACTGATTATAAATCAACAGATTTTGGCTTTGTTTCTGACTCTGTCACTGATTTACCATGGAAACTTCAGCAAATCTTTTGCTCTCCTTATCCTCCATTTTATGTACCCATAATGTAAAGATAATGATGCTGTTTGCAAGCTCTTTTGAGATCTTGATATGTTAAATCCTAAGTGCAGTGCATCAACATTAATAGCACCCAACTGAGAGGATGCTGTATACCACTAGCCTGGCTGTCCCTAGAAAACAGATTGGTGTGGGGAAAGTGTGCAGCTTAGACACTGCTCATTCCCATAATACTTCCACAGCACACAGGAAGAAGGTCTGACCTACTGAAACAAAAAGAAAAATGCCATAAGGAGAAAATTGCTAATATGACCTGTTATCATATTTCCAGTCCAGGAAAACTTTGGGATTGGTAGGGATTATCAGTGTTTGTGTGTGTGGTTATTATAGTCAGCCACAATCCTACTGCTCACAACTTGTGGTGGAGACCAGTTCCATTAGTACACATTAATCACCATTTTATACACTTCAGTTCAGCTATCACTGAAGAGACATTTAGTAGATACACTTAGTTATATCCTACCACATGTTATATGTGACTCGATTTTAAAATTTGTTAATTGTACTAAATTACATTCTAGCTCTTGTATTTACAGGACCGTGTATATTACGATGTATATTTTTCACATGCCTCCTAAAATGCTTTGTTATTTTACACTTCAGTGTTCAATGTTTCTGCTCAAATATGTATCACAACATACACAGTAAAAAGAGTTATGAAAATTTTATTATTAATGCATGCTTTTTTCTCTGCTGGAGATAGAACTTTGTTGTGCATGCTATAAAATGTTAAATATTAGAATTATTTAAAGTTAATAGGATGCCAAAGAAAATGACTAATAATACATTATACAATTAGATGCCTTTCATATGAGTGAATCCATTAACAAAATAAAATACATTCAAACAGAAGAGTTCTGATTTGCAATTTTTAGCAAGGATTGCCCATGTGTAAAGCTTAATTATTTATTCTTTTTTTTTTTTTTAACTGCTGGATACGTCAGTTTGCAATTATTTGCATTATGTTTGAATGCTTTATCATGTGGCTCTGATTCAAAAATACGTATCTCTAAGTTGCTTCAGCATCTTCATTTATTCAAAGCATTAAACATGGAAAAAACAAAAGTAAGTTTCTTTTCATGGATTCAGCAGGACAGCTGATGGTGGCACAGTCCCTTGGTATTGCTCTTTCAGCTGGTTTGGGTGTCTTTGTTATCACTCTTTAGCCCAGATGTTCTCATGTAGTTTCACATCTCTAATTTGCCCTCCCAAGTGTACCCTTGTTTCTCAGTAGGATCAATTTCATCCTGTCCCAGCCATACAGAACTCAAATCCAGCATCATGAAGCTTTACCTGAAATCATTCAGATGCTGTAGCATACTGGTTTTCTGAGTACTGGCTACTACTTCTTTTGAAACTAGCTATCTGGTCTCCTCAGCGGGTGTTAACATTATCCCAGAAAAAAACACTGAGCAAGCAGCTAACTTTTCTTACACCAAAAATAGCTTTTGCCAACAAAGTAATACAATCTTACTATTTTTGTCCTGTATTTTCCTTTTCCTTTTAAACTGATGATCTGTCTCTAGAAAAGCATTCAACACCAGCTAAAGAAAGTTCTACCGTGAGCAAGTAATCTCCTCACATTCATCTTCTCTTCACTGTTGCTCTACGTAATTAAGTCATTCTCAATCTTCTGTATCATAAGCCCATAGTGTTGGTTGATGGAAATGTGTTTTGAAATCCCTGTTTGTTTGGGTTTTAATTATCTGATTACACCAGGGGGAAGAAATAATAAAAAAAAATATCTCTTTAGTATACTACAATAGGTATTTTTTTCCATGTTTTAATAGTCTACCAGATCCAGTCCTTGCAGTTCATGGTATTTAAAAGTGTGATGAAAAAATTGCAGCCACTTCTGGTAATGTAATTTTAAAACAGTTTCAAGTTAAAGATGCCTCTGATTATAATGTACTCTCAGCTTACGAGAGATGAGGAATGCTATGTTTCACTTCTGTTGAGTTTTATATGAGAATTTTGGCATAACCTAACTCCAGGCCACTGTCACCCCAAAATACCTCATGCCCATATGTGCCCTAGTGTCAGCCGATGGAGAAAATCCTGCATGAGCCAAGTCTCCTACATTATGACAGCTGTTAATAAGAGAAAAAGAAAAATTGTGCAATTGGAACATGGAAAAGGATTATAAACTAGCAGATTTTGCTGCATGTTGGACATTGCTTGTGAAGTAGGATGACAAAAATGTTCTGAAATATATGTGCTGTAATATTAAATTCTCCACATCCTGATTATGTCAAAATTGTACCATAGTTATGCTGTATAAATAAATATAAAAGTTAAATGAAGAAGAGACAATGTGTTCAAATTAGAACCACGGATTCATAGGTTGATTTCAAAAGGCATCGTTCTCACAACTCCCCCTGAGCTGTTTGCCTATGAGAAGGGTTTTGATTAGGCTCAGATTATTATAGTAGATTTGGGAAACAGGACCTTTGATCCCAAGAGATCTGAACAATCCCTGTTTTACTGACAACAGGCATACCACAGACTGAATAGTGTTAACGTTGAGATGAGAGCTGAAAACTCAAGTGAGAGCTGTGCTACATTCTCACATTTAAGATTCTGGTACCATGCATAACCTTGAAATTAAAATACAGTGTGACTACCTCTCTAAGTATTTAAATTAATTTGTTTAATAATCCAAACAAAATAAGTATAAAGTATAAATTAAGACTTAGAAAAGAAGGAGAAAGAAATATCTTTCTATATTTATGTATGTAGCATGTGTTTGCTCAAGACAATGGGGTAAAACTATTTTCAACATCAACATTTCATAAAGCTTATGTAAAAAAAATTGTTTTTTTTTCTCACTAAATATATATGTAATATTTTTGATACACATATGAAAGGAAAAAAACAATAGTGTAGCCAAGAAAAAATATTAATTTGGGTAATTATAGGCATCTAATGCTTCTTAAATACTCTAAGACATCTCACTCAGCTTCTAGAACTCAATTTCCAAAAGCACAAATGCTCTATATATACCCCTCTACTAGACCTGCCAGCATCATGAGGATGATTCGGATACTCAGCTTCCTCTCAAGTGGCACTAAATACTAATTCAGTTAACTGCATCCAGATGAAAAAGTCCAAAGAATAAGATGCTTTCCAAAAAAGTGATAATTTGCTCATACAAAAAAAATCCAAAGATTTTTTTTTTACACAATAGTATTAAAAAAAGAAAAGAAAATAGTCAGAAGTATTCCACTTTAAATACATATTATTCATTAAAAATATTGTATGAGTGACTTGAAAATTTTTTAAGAATGTTAATTTATTATCAGAAGGAATATATTTCTAAGAAAATTGTATCCACAAATGAGTAAACTCAAAGCTTCCAGCCATCAAAGAAGATGATGGGTTTCTCCTTTTTCTTTCTGCTAGATTTTCTTGCTTTTATGTTTTCAAATTTGATGCCCAGTAATGTCCCAGTTTGGCCCCCAGCACTCTTTATCTCCCATTAAAATAACCAATTAATTTCAACAGTTAAATGCATTACCAAAGCCTCCCCCAACCAAAATCACTCACTACTGACAACAGTGGTAACTACCACAGCATTTAGGGTTTTCCTGGTTCTCAATGTACAGAAGACCACAAATACCATGATAAAGCATAATTCTACAGTGTGGTAACTTCTTATCCCATGCTACTCTGCATAATATTATGTAATGTATAGCATCGTATAAGTGAATGTACATAGCCCTTTTTGTTGCAGACCCTATTGCAAGTTCATATCTGTCAGCTAACATTACATACCAACCACAGAATTACAGATGTTGACCACAGAGGAAAAAACAGCCCAGACATTAGGGCACACCATGATCTTCTAAGATATTGAGCACAACCAACTAGCATCAACTATGCAGCTTAGTTCTCTAGGGTATCCATCTCCTTGCAGCACAAGATCATCCCACGCAAACTATCTGTGACACTTAGTTTATCTATAAATAAGCCTGGCAAGCTCCAACTCCTGGAGATTATTCCATCATCCTAAAATTCCTAGGTACAATGTTTCCCTGTTAATACTTTTAACAAACTACTTGATAAATTGTTTCCTTTCCTTGTTATTTTGGAGCTCTGTCGAATGGCATTTCCTGTAGCATTACTATTAGAACAACAAACCCAAACAAAGAGTCACCCATGACAACGATAAGCATCCCCCAAAAAAGGCAATCCCTTGTTACAGCATACACAACTACAGTCCTTCTCAGCTCCTAAATAACACTCCTTGAGGGGTTATCAAGAAGCTCTTCAGCTTCTTGAAGTGTTACTAAGGAAAAAACTATTGTAACGCAAATAGTGCTGTGGTTAGAAAAGAAATAAAAGACACGTTTTAAATGCTTGATCATACAATACGTGCCATAAAATCAGTGCTATGCTTGTGGCTGACCACACTAACCTAGTTTGCTACCTCTTCTGCTCCATTCTACCAAATTATTCATCACACCATTGAAAAGAAAAACATGACACTACCATTGGTAAGAGAAACTGTACTGTGTCTAGAGCTACAGACTGGACAAATTAGACTTAATTCTGAATGTCTTTCTCTTTTTTTTTCTTCCCTTCACACTGAAAAAGTTATATTGAAAAAAACTTAATATTCTAGATCTAGCATCTTTTTTTGATATGATTCACATTATTTACAAAACAATTCAAAGCACTGGTTGTAAAAATTAGTATTTTTATCAAGTTTCATCACCTAACTTATATTTATATATTACTCTTTGGGGTACTATGCTTCCCTACCTTTTCCTCTGGGAAGAGAAAGGCAAGATGTGGCAACCACACCTTCTTTTGAATGGCCATTATTATTAAGATACAGAACATCATTGTCATTATTATTATAATATCTTAATATCATTATTAATAATAATAATGGTAATGATGTTCTGTATCTTAACATACACATTCAGGCAGAGAGGAAAAAGGAAGAACATATCAGTTATATGCACATATTTGATTCACCAACTACTGTGGCCTCAGTTAAAGTATTCTGTTGTCAGAGTTTTAAAGCTAGGAAAAAATTAAAAATAAACAAACAAAACAAAACAAAAAAGGAAAACAAAATCAACCAATGAAACAGAATAAAAACAAACCCAGCAACAAAACATAGAAGTTCTTGGATACAGCTTAGAATACACAGGTCTTAACCCAGAAACAAGCTGTCTTATAATTATTTCTGGAAATTGCTTCAGTCCATTTTATTTTCCGTGCTTGCCTGAGAAGTGTGAAAAAGAAAGAAGAAACTATTTTTGACTCAAGGCTTTCAAGATATTTTGGTTCTTAGTTAGCAACTAACCCAGTTTTAGCCTGGTATTTCCAACATGAGTTTTGGACCATTCTCACTGGTTTCTCACTGAGACTGGTTACATGAGTTAACAGCTGGCAGAAGTGAAGAAGGCTTTGCTGTCTGGGCCATACTTGATCACACGGAGAATGTGACCAAGGCTGGGGCTGGCTTTGAGGTTAGATCTCAATCAAAATACATATGTGTGTTTCTAAGCATATTTGCGCATGCCTGAAAAATCTGATCAGTAACCTCCAAAAATGTCTAAAAATGAACACGGATATGATGGAAAATTGCACTAATGCATATGAACAAGAAATAAAGGACCTGCAAATAAAAAGCAAAGTGAGGTCAAGAGAGAACCAATCCCTCTTCCCCAGCTCCTTCTTTTCCCAGTGATCCTTGCTGCAATTTGAAACTAAAGCCCACTATGATCCTGTTGGACCTTCATGTTTGTAGCTGTTCTTGGAAAGCTGGCAGCTGACAGAGGTCTGCTCTCCTCTTTCCACAGAGCCTTCAGAGCCTTTATTAACAGCAAGACCAGAGTTTCTGGCTTCCTTTGAAATGGACGTATTAGGTCAATGGAAATATTTGGGTATTTTCAAATGGGGAGTTTTGTTTGTTGTTCCACCACACCACACCCCTCCATTTTTCTTAGTATAAAGAAATAAAACCATAAAAAGGAGCTGCTTCTCATTCTTTCACCCCCTTACAATTCCTCCTCACTTGCCCCCCTTTCCCCCCTTTTTTTTTTAATTTTCCTTCTAAATGCTTGTTTCAAACCCACCCAGCCCATTTGCGTTGACCTGGTGGCTCTGTTTCAAAATCAGCTTCAGTCTTATGTCAGCTTCACAGGCTCTGCCCTCTATGACAGAGCCAGCCGGGAAACCACTCTGGTTCCTGATAGCTGAGGCTCAGACATATGGTCCCAGTAATATAATCAGTAATACTGAAGGAAGGAAGGGAAAAAAAAAAAAAAAAGCAAACACAACTTCCCCCAAACCCACCCCCTGATTTCAAGATTTGTTCCTTTTTTTCTTATAGTTCATTGATAAAGAACATGTCAGTATAGTGAAGAATCCTGCTGGTTAAAGGTATCATCCTTAACTAATCATATGGTCTGGGCTCTTACTTGTCAATTAGATTAATCCAAGCCATTTTAGAACAATAAATATAAGTACAGATGGAATATAAACATATTGAAGATTACTGGTTTTGATGGTTGTTGCTTATTAAATAAAAAAAAATGTTGCAATGAAGATTTTGTCGGTATTTGAAAAAGGAAGAAAAAGTAAATAGGAAGGTTTCAAATTGAAAGAAGAAAAATAACCAAAAAAAACCCAAGCCACCATACCACAACCTCCAAAACAGCCCATGGCTAATAAAAAGGCAGAGATTTTACTTAAAATACCACCTATGAACTACCTTTAGAGAGGGGGATACGGCACCTATAAACTCAAAACACTAGGTATGTTAAAATCCATAAAATTTCCAATTACTGCTTCAGAATTTATTGTGCACATATGGAAAATAATACTTTTAAGAGAGAAAGGGGTTTGTGCCTGGTGCTGTCAATACTGTGAAGGATGGGGTGATTATAAAGCAAATTAACAATACTTTTAAATGTGCATTCACTTATCTTTCCAATTAAATCCTTGTTAAACAACCGCACAGACTGTAATGGTGCTTCCGCAAAGCACTGATCAAGACAGTTTTATTGTAATTTTTACTCTGTAACAATTAATCAAGTAGGCATTTTCTTTATTATTAAATTATTTAGTTAATAAATATTTGAAATAAGTTCACATATTTGTGGTTTAAATTTTAATTTTAATTTTTCTTAACTTGAATTATATTCCAGTATATTGTTATAGGAAAAATAACAGAAATACTTTAATTCTTTTTTCCAAAATATCTTTTATTAACTCCAAGTAACATCAGGGTAAGGTTAAATTCACTTTTCCCCCTAATGTAGTCACCAATTCAGATATCTTTCCATGTTCCATAAGAAATATACATTTCTGCAGAAACAAAATATTTAGCCTTCTTAAAAAGTCATATTTCTCCCTATCCCCCTGCAACCCTCTCTGCCCTTTTGGTACATAAGTATAGTAACCAAGCACATAAAACCACAGTAATTGACCTTTGGACTGTACGTGGTGTTTGTTTAATGTGCAAGGTATTCCAAACAAAATAACGGATGCAAAGGTCATCTGTACAGCAAATACCAAGCATTTTGCAAACAAAGCATTGGCTATAAAGACAATTAGGAACTCTTGTATTATGTATGAGCCAACACTTACTGAACGAACCGATTAGTATTAAAATTTGTATTTCTATGGTTAGTTTCCCTGAATATATATGCATTAGGATAGATTACTAGTGTTTCAGCAATGTGTTATGAACCCTTTATAATTTAGTACCCACAAAAACTGCTTGTTTGACAGTCATAAAAAATGAATGCCTTTCCAGATACCCAGCAGATTACCACAGGAAGCACAAAGAAGAAAACCTCTACCTCCTTATCCAGGTATCTCTGGTCTTCAAGCACAAAAGGGAATAGAGGATTGCTGGGACAGATGCACACAAGCAGGGCAAGGAACCTGCTGAATTTAGCACAATGTCCTTACCCCATTATATCACAGTGTACATCAACACAACAGGTTCAACCAGAGCAGAAAGCACACAAATTCACGGTCATAAGCTAACATCCTTGTGGATAAAGAGACTTCCCTTTTCTTGCTTTTATTTCTCAAGCACTTTTTTGCTTCAGAGTTGGCATATTTTATCAGATCTTGAAAAGCGTCTTCCACCTGTCTCCATTTTCATGCAGGGGTACCTTAGCAGCCCTGAGCAGCCCCACCTATGACTCTCCCCACCCCTTCCCATGGGCCTGGGGGTTTAGGTCAAAACAACTGATCATTTCAGTAGCGTTCTTAAACCCTAGCCAGCACATGTTACATGGCTTAAAAAACCCATTTATAGTACCTTACCCTTTTTTCCTACAGGTGTGAATTTCAAGTATATCCTTGTAAATATGTGCAAATAAAATAAAACAATAAATGTATTACTGGACCTTGTTTCAAACCAACAAAAGTCCCCCAGATTTTTCATAAAATCCATAACAAATTGCTCACTAGTTTTTTTTTTTTGTTTGTTTTTAAATTTTAAGATTGCAGCTATTAGATTTAACCAGTAATACAGAAAGCATAAGAGGAATAGACATTTCTGTCTAATGTCTTAGGCTACAATAGAAGCCTTTATTATAGGTTCATAGACTGAAATACTGAATTACTTGGAAGTTAGTTTCTAAAACCAAAATTCTTTCAGTGCTTGTAGACTAAGAAAGGTATGAATTTCCTGATATCAGTTTGATCCAAACAGCTCTTACTGCTTTTATTCAGTGATTTGAAAAATGATGACTTAGAGTTTCGAAAGTGCCGAGAGATGTTATAGCCTGGTCCTCTTATGATCAAATGATCTTTTCAGCTCTTAATGGGAAAATAAATCACAGACAAAAGATAATCTTGTTGCACAGAAGCAAAAAGGTGTGATATCAATAGACTTTTATAGAAAAAGAAAACTCCGTGAAAGGAAAAAAGTAAATAAGGTAGTTTGTTCTGCTGATGCTCGTGGTGGCAAGGTCAAAGCCCTCTTCAGGAGATGCCTAGCTCAAGAAATAAGAATGAAACACAAAAGTGTATTTAGAGAATTTAAAAAGATACAAAGCATAAGTTTTTACTATAAACCTATCCTAATCCCCAAAAATCTAGAATTTCAAGGGTCTTTTTAGATTTTTACTATTCTGATATCTTCCTTAATGATAAAGCTGTCAAATCTTCATTTCTTTTCCTTTCATATTCACCAGTTCTCTCTTATTTCATTTTTGATGTTGCAGATGACATTAACAGTATAGGAAAAGGAGCCAAATAAAGCTTTGCTATATTCTAATTAATGATTATTCTAATTAAAAATACTTTAATATGGCAAGCAGCCTAGAGTGTTTTCTGTGATCTTTAATTTTCAATGTGATACATATTATTTATAGCCTATAAATGTAGGTGTAACACAATGGCAAAGCAAGCAGGAAGAAAGAGCCCATTAAGTATTTGGCCTGTATAAGAACTGATTGCATTGTCAACCTCTACAGTGCAAACAGGCTTTTTCAGAACATTTGTTTGCATTTATAATTAAATTAAACTTTAACTAAAATAATAACAAAAAACCTCAATGGGAAAAACATGTATATAAATACCGCTTTCTCAATGTTAACTACAGAAAAATGAAGGTACAGGGATTGAGCCAATAATAATTACCAAAAGTGATGCATCGAGAGTGCATTATTAATCATAATCCCACTACAGAGCTTCAGGGGACTGCTAAATAAGCAGTTTGGGAGCACATACCAGTTTTCCTAGTAATATTTGTGACTTCATGAAACAGCCAGAAACTGCTGCTGTCCACAACATCCAATTGACAGGGGATGTCAGGCTCTTGGGGACATTGTGTGGAAACTATTATTGTCCTTCCAAAGACACATTATAAACACAATAAATTTTCTTATCCCCATATTCCCAAACATTTTTTATAAAAGAAATGGTGTTTTTTGCAGGTACACTGTGACAAAGTGGGCTGTTTCGTGCTTGCAGGAAACCCAGCAGAGAGAAAGGATGTTATTGAAACATTTGAAACAGTGGCCTGTTATCTTATAACCATTCTTTGTGTCTGTGTTACTTCTTGAATATTTTGATTAAAAATTACTGGAGTATTCTTTGGGGACCAAAATGTTAGACTCTCCCATTCTCCCTCATTTTGTGTTAGTGCCGTCCTTGAGGACTGCAAAGTGGCATTAGGGTTTACAGGAGTTGAACCTTGGCATTTCTTCATGCATTTGCAAAGTCCTGAGGAAAGTACAGGCTAGGCATTTTGACTGCTGGGATATTAAAGGACATGTAAGGGGTGCTCAGGTGGAAAATAACACTTCCCATTGAAAATCTATTTCATTATGATAAAAACGTAAAAGTACCCTAATTGTATCTATAAAGACTAACATAAGAAACAGTAATTATCACAACTGATAAGAAGATAACATAGTTCTCTAGGGATAATAGTTTTCTTTGAATTTTCTTTTGTCCCTCAACAGCAGATTTCTTGCACATGCCATTGTCAGAGTGGCTTTCATGTACTACTGACTTCATCTTTATATATTAATTTTAAAGTGTTATAAACCAGCAGAAAAAGGTGCCTGGTACCTCTGTGCTGCAAAATGCCAGTTTAGACTTCTGTCTAGCTTTACAGCATCAGCCCATCTGTTTTAGGTGAAAACTTAAGTAATGTTAACCTAAAGTGTGTTAACCTTTGGATGCCATGAGACATGATAGACAGGGCCATTATTTTTATGATACATTTTTTCCTGAGCAATGATCCTAGGCAGTAAAGAAGGATAGAAAATCCTGGTTTTGCCCCTCTGTCTCCAAACAAAAGACAGTGTACAGTCTTTTGAAAAGCAACAGAGACAGCATTATCAACACACAAATACCCAACAACTAGAAATCTAAGTGAAGCCCAGTAGTGAGTCAAAACTTTGAGGGTGATTGATGAACGATGATTTATTCAGTTTCACTGAGTTTACTGGCATCAATACTGATTCCTCATAAATCACATTTCATCCTCCAGTTTCAGCTGAAAAGAAGTCTAATTTAGAGCAGCTGTGGAGGTGGCAAACACCTACTGCTCCCCTGAAACTTTCCCTAAAGATGTAAATGGAGGCTTGAAGGTGAGAATATGGTTATGTCTCGCATATTTCAATTTAATGAGAACTTTTGAGTCAAAAGTCTTCTTTTATGTATAGTACAAAACTACCTGAGGAAATTGCTCTCCAACAGCTATAATCTCCAAGAAACCATATACAATACACAATATTTAGCAGTTCTAGTAAGAGTCTCCAGGTAACTTTAAAAGAGTTATTAAAAAGTAGGAGAAAATATTACTGGAGCTTCACATTATACTTCATTAATTCAAGAGTCTTTAATGCTGCTTAAGATTTGGGATTTTTCCTAATTTCTGTGAAGCTTAATTTTATTTTCTCATTAAATAGTATCAGGAGGTTCAATATCATCATTGTTATTTGTCGAATTATTAAATCTGGAGACACTTAGTTGTTGCCAAGAGTAGTAAACTATTCAAAGAGGTGACTGCATTTGTCATTTATTCTAACTAGCCACCAATATCAGCTTCCACACCTGTAACAGTATCTATTGATCAATGTTAAATTCATTTAGGCCACAAATGTAAAAAATGTTCTTTTGTAAATGTGGAAATACTTTCAGGAAATATGTACAAGTTGGTTCTAATTCTGGTTCTCAGGTCCCCAAACTATTAATCTTTCAATTTCTCATTTTCTGGGATAAAATCTTTGCCCTTTGAAATCAGTGGTAAATTCTCCACTGCCTTTGACAGAGGCAGTACTCTACTTTTAGTATTTCCTTTTCAGTTCTTTTCAGCACCTTTTTCTCTTTTGCTGGTTTCCTTTGGATCCCTGTTCTACTTCTGGTTTTGTTTACTTTTCAACATCCAAACAATCTGCTATTTTTCCTTTTTTAATCTTTTTACTTTTTTCCCCTCACTTTTATTCTTTGGTTTTTACATATGGGTTAGTTTGTTTCTCAATTCCTGTTTAACTACTATTTTTCTCTGCTTATTCTGCTCTTTTTCTTCTTTCCTAGCTGACATTTCCCTCTGTGCAATATCTTTCTACCTTCCCTTTCCTCTCTTTTTGAAAACATGGCTCATCATTCTATGCCACTAATGTATAGCAGATTCTGAAATACTGTCATCTGAGACAGTTAAGTACTAAACAAAACATTACCAGGGTGGAGGAATCACTTACCCTGATTGACAACAAATCGTAACTTCTGTATTGTTGCCAGATTGCCGCTAACTCTGTATATTCCATCAACATCTAGACCTGAAAGAGAAACACATATTTCATGTTAGATCATATTAGTATTTTTCTTTATGCATCTGTCAGGGAGCCAGAAGAGCTCTAACAAGTCTAAAGAAGAGTAAGGTAGTGAATGACTGAAAAATAATCCACCTGACAGCAATGAAGTGACTCCTGCCTGATTAAAACAGAAATGAAAAATAAAAGTGGTAGATTAAGTTAAGTGAATACAAAACACATAACTATAATTATCTTGTAATTCTGTCAGGAGAATACAGCTCTGCAAGGGGTTTTGAGTGTGACAGGAAAGAAAGAGTGAATTAGCTCTCATGCTCGTGGAGGAGGGCTGTTTGGGATACACACGATGCAACGCTAGCCCTGCATAAATGTGGCGTGTTTATATTGATAGTGATGGGGAAATTTCTCAGTCGGCAACCTGGGTTTTCCAGACATGAATTTCTGAGGCTGCGACCTTTCTGAAAGTAAAGCAGTGAGATGCCTACTCTGAAATCATGACATGCATGAGACTACACACAACTACCATTTCTCTGCTATATTCTTCATAGTAGATCAGACAAGTTTGAAGATGAAATTAAATATCCCAAATAGCATATGCCCTGGAGTACATTTCTTCATTAATATAGGCCATTCTTTTCAAGGACAACCTGACAGTCTTGTTTCTCCCTGCATATCTACTCAAAGTTTATCTTCTAGGTGAAACTAGATGTCACACTCCCTTTTGTGACATATTATCTCCTACAGCAAGCTCTGCTGATATGACTGTTTAAAATAGCACTTCCAGCCCTGCTTGCATAGCTGTAGCATTTTGAAGCACATGGGAACTGCTCTCCTTTTCTGGGAGAATAAACTGTTGTGCAACAATAACTGAATCTTCATGCTTCAAAACTGAAAACATTAAACTGTGCTTTGTCATTTCACATTTAAGACTTAAAAGTAAATAAGAAGCTAAGAGAATCTACACAAAGCAAGTTTTTGTTTAAAGCTACTCATCATTTGAACTACAAGTTTTAAGTTATTGGCAAGCAATCTTAAAAAAAGCCTTTCTCTTGGAAAATGCTAATTTGTCAAACCCCAAAATTTTCAGGAAATATTTCATTACAACGTATCTAGGGAGATTTTTTTTCATGATTTGGGGTGGGGAAAAGGTAAGCCTGAATCTATAGGAAAGAATGAAAACAAGTCTAAAAGCCTAGAAGCCCTGTTGTATAATAGGAAGAAACTGAGTTTCAAGTCCTTATTTCAAGGATACTTGCATCATGCTTTGGCAAAAAAATGGCATAGCCAGTGGACTTGACTGTTTGGAGGTATGCCTCACTATGTTGAAACATTTTAAAAGATTTACTTTTTGATACAGACTGAAATCAAATGAAGTTTGGTTTTGTTTTTTTTTTTTTCTTTATGTTTGCTTTCTCTCTACAAAAAATAAAGTTCTTATGTCTATTCTCTAGGAGCACCCTGATCTGGTTTATGTTAAATAATCTATTTTAAAGATGAATAATAATCCCATATTATGCACTGGTTATCTATGTCTTTTATTAGACAATTTTCTACTCTACACCTGTGAGTGTCCTGCAACATAATACTGAGAGTGATGATTCATTTCATGAAGATCCTCTTTGGTTACAGAGGGATAAAGAAAAAGTTTATATGAGAGAAATCAAAAAGGATTTGGTAGTCAGAAAAATTTGGAATTTATCCATCTATGGATATATAACGTATGAGCAAAGGGAAATAACTAAAATGTTTAAGCAAGTAATGCAGTTTTATCTTAAATCTAAAGAGTCTCATTCTGTCTTAGAAATGAGAGACTGAGAGCACAAGAGTAATTCCCAGACTAGGAATGTGGCACTCTCATGGTAAGGAATTAAGAATTACATCATGTAAATTGAAGTCTAAACCAGAAAGTAAAGAGGAAAAATCAAAGAAAAAATCCCCCAAACAGAGTGTTAGCTTTGTTTGGGTCTAACTCAATTGAGTTGTTAACCTTTTTGGATATATGAAGTAAAAGCAATACATGTCACTTTTGGTGAAATAACTATGTCTCACATTAATAATTGATTTGGAACCTGCATAAATTATCCAGATCAGATTAAAAATGACAAATTGGTAGATGTTGCATCTTGCAAAATGATCTGGAGTATACAAGTTCATTATTATCGTAATAAATTTCCTTTGACCCAGAGATGAGGTCTGGTTAGCATTTCTTTTGTGTACTCTGCAATATGGCAGAGAAGAAAAAAAAAATATCCAAGACTATCAAGCGAATTATAGTGTTCACGTGCCATCAACTTCCTGCTCCAAGAACTTTAAAAGTTAAGCCAAACCAAACCAATGCAAACTGGTGGATTTGGACATCCTCTTCATGACCACATCATCTTAGATGGACTGTTAACAATTTATTTTGGAAATCCAATGTGGTGCAAAAGAGAGAAATATGTCTTTATAGTTCTAATGCCATGATTCTGTGAACAATTTTCAAAGCAAATTGACTTTTAAGGACACCTCTATCAAGAATAAAAACATCACTGCACTACTATCATTGTTTATTCATGGCAGGCTATAAATACTGAAGGAACAAGATGAAATAAAAATCTTGCAGAGTTTCTTATCTGGTGCTGGCACTTAAGTATAGTAGTAAAGAACATTTCAGAAAAAGTATTCATTGTGATAAAGTCCAACCCCTGCTCAGTAAAGGTGGAGTTTCTTGTATTTTGGAGTGGGTGTTACCAAGAAAGAATCACTGGATTTAGGCCTAGAGGAGAACAAGGATTTTATCTGCTTTGTACCCCAATTTCCAGCTGTGTTCCTGTTTGTTTTAATGAGGAACCTGAGAACAGGATGGACCCACAATTAGAAATGATAGCCAAAAGCATGATAATCACTTCAGTATTTCCAGCCTAAATTTTGTAATGGTATGAAAAAACGTAGGAAAGGGCCTTACTCAAGAATGTAGCAGATTAGCTGCCAAATTATGGGCAAATTTTAACTATTTTAATTTAAAAAATTATGCAGGTACTCCTAATGAGAAAGGCAACTGAACTCAGGCTTAATTGAGAATCATGAACAATAACGAACATTATAGTCACTCTCTGTAACTGCACAGATGTTAGAAGAATACCTATGTAAGAACATTTCTTGCACTCATGCTTCTAGCCAAAATGGAAATAATTTCAAATGCAGATCAGTATCAGCTCCAGTAGCAGTTTGAGCTGGAACCAGGTATTGTAGAAAAACACTAAAAACACAAAAAAACCCACAACCAAACAACTAGACTTTGATATTGGTTGAACTAGTCCTGACACTTTTAAAACTGTCTTGAATTAAATTTTCTCAATAATTCTTTTCTGTTGCACAGAACAAATCCCTCTTCCAAATCACATTGCATTCTGCCTAAGCTTAATCTACATTTGACTATCATCAAACTGAATATACAAGAAAATTCTCCATATGTGGGGGGTGGGGGTAGTGGTGGTGGTATGAAGGAATTTCTCTCTTTGTTTTTTAACAAGATTTAGAATTTGAAACATATAATTTTAAATGGTACTAGGTAACTTTCTGCATAGAAACCCATAAAACTTTCACAATTAATGTATCCTGAAATAGGTGTGGTCCCCAGGCCTGGTAGAGTTTTGTAAAAGAAACCATTGTGCTGGATTCAACAACAAAGTGAAGTACAGACTTGAAGAAAGGCAATTTTTAGTTAGCCCTTTCATTTAAAATCAGTTATGTACAGGACAAAACTATTGTGTTTCAAAGGAGCCTATTATGCCTTCCCATAAACAGAAAGATCATACGTTTTAAAACTAAAGTATCATTATGTAATCAAGCTGTTGTATTATAAACTATTTTGTGGGCTCAGATGCCCAGGGCTATCTTTACAAATATTTAAGAGGTCATTATCAGGGTCTGTTCTCCCTAAAACTATAATTTTTTCCTTGTGTTTTCATATGCATTTTACCATAAATTTCTGATTTATAAACAAATTTTTTTAAGTTTACTGAGGGCACAAATGTGAAGCATGAAGCCATTTAAAGAAGCAGAAATGCTTGAATACAGCAAATACACCAATGTCAAGATAATATATCTGATGAGAAAACCACCAAAACCAATGTGTTAACAAAAATAATGCTTCACTGAAGAATCAATATTTTTATGTCAGTAGAAGGAAAATCGTGGAAAGTAACAAAGAATAAACCTGATATATTTAAATTTGGCATTAAAAATACTGTATCTGGACAGGGTTGAAAATGTAACCCAGGTTTCAGGTGAATGTGGGAGCTGAAAAAATGTGTTCGTTTGATGCCATGGAAATCAGACGTAAAAATGATGAGAACAGTGAAACAAGTTTGAGTTACCCCACAGAGAAAAAATGAACATGGGGGCATTAACAACAAACGAGACATGAATGTAAAGCATGTGGTGCAGAGGTGGTGTCAGTTGAAGATACGTGAACCAAGCAAACCTTGATCAGCTCAGGTTGAAATGACCATCAGCTCCATTTGAACATAAAACCGCACCTGGTGTGGTTTTCAATGTTGCTGGTGTCTCTGTCCTGCTTTCTGGTAGGCATTGTGTGGGATTAGTCATGCCCTTATGCTCACAGACAGAGGCTGGAAGTTGACACTAGGATTTTCTCTACTTTGCTGGAACAAAACTTCCACTTCAGTCATCAGAATTACCCACTTTTTGTACCCCTCCCATCAAAGGCTCACACTTGTAAGTCTCAAAACATCATCCCAGCTAACATCTGATATGAAAATAGGTCCCATCTCCAGTCCAGAGAACCTACTCTTCTAGCATGGAAGTGGGTGTTATACAAATGTCGCGTTAGCGTGTTGTACCAGAACAAGAAGAATAAACAAACTTAGGAGACCAAAGAGTAGATGATATTGGAAGTCAATCTGAGTGACAAAAAATAATCACTGATGTAAAAATAATTCTTTTTCACTTATAGGTGATGTTTGTCTCTCATTTTCAAAAAAATATAATTACTTGGAAACCACTAAAGCTGGAAACAGTGTCAGTGGTGTTGGAAAAACAGTAAGAGAGATGCACTTGGAGACTGGATAGACTGACCTTAGTCCCAGACAGTTTACTTAAATAATAAATTCAGGACCCCATGAACAAATAACTCATAGCAAAATAAAATTAATTCCAACCAACATGGTTTCATGGAAATTTGGGCCTTTTCTGGAAAACTTGTTTCATTTTTTATAAGACTGGATTTTTGACAGGTCTGGTTGATAAAAGTAGTGTTGAAGTAGTATATTTGGGTTTCCATGAGACTTTTTTGAGTTAGTACTACATGATATTTTGATTAAAACACTTGCATTTTATGGAATTAAGAATGCATATACTGCATGGATTAAAAGGCGGCTCAATGACAGACCTCAAAACATCGTAGTTAATGGGAGATATCCGTTAACAAGGTCATAACTGGCAAAGCTCTGAAAAGTGAAGCTTTCAGTGCCATCTAGTCTCATTATCAGAGAGGTGGAGAGTAAGGGAAAAAAATCTGTGTTGGAAATTAAGCAGACCACTCAAAGATCAGGCAGATATTAAAAGATGATGAGGACGGACAAAGTTATAGAATGTCTGAGTTGCTACCTTAAATGGTTACAATGTGCTAAGTTGCTATATGGAGAAACATAGGGTGGATCCAACATCCCAGAGTGCAGGTTACAAAGGACTTGAGGTTTATTTTATACAATTATCTGAACATGATCTCTCAGTTCAGTGCTATAGCAAATGGGACTAATGTGATCCCTTGAATTATAGAAAGGGGAGTATCAAAAACAGGGAAAAGATTGTATCTTTTCATGTACTACAAATAGGATCTCCTGTAGAACATTGTACTTGGTATCCTAGCAAATGAAACATAAAATACATGCTTCATCGCTTCATATTAAAGAGGTGATGGAGAGATATCCTCTCCATTGGTACTTTTCTCATGATTTTCAGGTACTGGATTTATGATCAGCATTGCCCAGCTGCAGGACCTGTGACAGACAAGCCTGAATTCAATGTAACATGAACAAGATTTTCTTCATTCTATTATTAGTAGAAATCCATCACTGCATCAGAATTTAGTAAAGACAGACAGTGGAGGAAAGAATGGATAGGGGAGATTGTACTAGTTCTTAACAGGCTAAGAAAGAATCCTATAGGAGGTGTTTGACATGAGATTTGTGAATCTCTAGGAAATTAACTAAGAAACAATTCTATGTTTGACTGCAATAATATCAAGAAGATGAGGGCATTCCTACATAAAAAGAGAATCTCATTTTTTCTTACAGTAATAACTTCAAGATGCAATGAAAGGAGAGAAGCTTGACTAAGATCTTATTGTTTTCAAGACCCTATAGAAATTGTTTAATGCAAGCAATTACAGCAGTGAATATGAGCATTACATACTGAGAATAAGTAACAAGTGAATATGATGGATGATATACTTTATTATGTTTCATATCACTTGATGGTAGAATTTCCACTCAGATATTTATATAAAAATAAGGGTGGCAACTGTACAAAGCAAGTGGAATTTAAACTTGCACACAGTTCCCTGCTATGCAAGGTTTCTGTTTAATCCCTAAATCAAGCCTGCTATGCCTTCATCTTCTCTATTGTGCTGCACTGTCTGACATTCAAGCAGTTTATGGTTTAAAAGCCCCAGGAACAACAAGACTTACTCAGAAGACTCCCTGTAACATAAAACAAAACTGGGCTTTGAAGCTATTTGTTTTGAAAAAAAACATCGAACATGCAGTCTGTTCACTGTAATTTTGCCGTTATCTCCAATATATACTTTTGCCATTCTGACAGTCCTACTTCTTGCAGCTAAACAAAGTGACCTCATTGCTTTCCACTGTATTTTCTTTTAAACATTGGCTGGGATGACTGAGATTCAGGAATGTGGGAAAATGGATTCCCAAGCCACGTCCATCCCCTTTAATTCTGAGCTGTAATTTTTGGCTTGGCTTGAATCACAGTCATCACATTTCAGTCTGAATCTCCCTGTAAAGTGATCTTTCTTAAACATTTCTTTCACTCATCATGGGATCAAAAACAAAGCCATTCTAGTCTTTCAGTGAAACACTTACAAATGTCTTTTTACAGCGACTCACAAGAGCTGAATTTCCTTTAAAAATGTTTGAAAAAGAGGAGGTTTTCATTGCCTGATTGTCCTCTTTGTGAATCTTGTCATCTGTATGCCATGAGCTACAGCTATTTTAATCTGTTTTTGTTTGCAATCCATTTGGTATCCACCCAAGAAAATGCAGGTGATTCTAATTAACTTACTGCTGAAGATGTGGAAAAATCTCAATTGTACTATGGAGAATTACACACTTAAAACCTTCCCTCTATTATTTATAACAGCTTATTAATGAAAAAGATTACATGAATACATTTACCACCTGATTCATCTTTGTTCACTTTTTAAATCAACAAGGTTTATGTTAAAAGGGAAATATCCCTACCAAATACAGACCTCAAGTACATGCATCAGCTCACTGGTTTCAATAAAATGGCAGTTTAAAAAGAAATAAAAATTTTCTTGCATCATGCAACACAGTATAATATCTGAAATTACCAAAGGTTTGGAAATAACCATTCTTTCTCTGTAATATATCAGTATTTAATCTTGTGATTTTTTTTTTCCATTTTGTTTGCTTGTTTATTTTCTTTTTTGATATCCCCTTCACCACTCCTATTTGCTCTCATTTGCTGCAGTAACTGATTCTCATGTATGGCTTAGTAGATTCATTCTGACCAATGCTTAATGTACCTGAAATAAAATAGGATTCTATGGTTTTTTGCTGCTTTACCAAATATCTTTTTTTTTTTTTTTTTTTCCTGCTGACCTAAAAGTCTTTCAGGTGTATTACGAATCTTCAAAAGCTGGATGGTCCTTCACCAGCATCTCTTTTGGGATATAATTGGCTTCATGTCTCCAGAGATGTGCAGCTTCCAACTTTTACCTGCCTGGCATTGTGGCCATAAGATATTATGGTAACTCACAGAAGGGAATTTCAGGTAAAGAGATTTAAGTCATTTGCAGGAAAATCAATAGATATTGAATACTAGCATTGAGTATTTTCTGCTAGGTACAGCTACCAACGGGCAGTTTACTGCCTTCCATCTGTTGTCACTACTATTATTCTGCACCATGCAATAGATACTGGGATAGTCTAATTTAAATGTGATGACAATGTGGATAATGCAGTTTATTTCTGGGAGGATAAAAGCCTGAATAAAGGTTATCATTTTAGGAGAAGCTGACGATGGAAAAACTCATCCACTGTGTGACATGATCAGAACAGCTGGGGATGTAACGTGGAGGGTGGGAGAGAAGGAGCCAAGGTATTTTGTATGTTCAAGAAATATATACTACATTGCCATTTCTTATATCCCAGCTGTGCCTGTTAACTTCTGGAAACATGTAGAGCTCAGCAATTAAGCATACTTGACTGATATTTACTGCAATGTGCATTATAAGACATTTTCTGTCTCACATTAAGTTCTGAAAGAGTTAAGTAACATGAAAAATACAGGCTCAAGATTATATCTGTCATGGATGGAAATACTACATTTATGCCTCATTGTAATCCATTCATTGGTTTATGGACCCTGAGCCCTCCAGGGAGTGTCAGAACTCCACATGATACTGCTGAGAGCTGTATTTTGCTTTTGGATTTCTGATTTAGCTGAAAGAAGTTTAAAAACACATGTAGCCTGACAACTCCCTGTTGGCTATACAACTGAGGAGGGTCAAGAGCATAAACTATTCCAGCAAAAGCCAGCTGTAACTTATGCTCACTAAACTGGCTGAAGATTTGCCTGTTACAGACAGTAGCATACAAAAAATTTATGCATTTTGCTAAATCCTCCCACTTTGGTTGAATTGTGCTTCATTTGGGAATCCATCATCAACAACATCGTGCCTGTGTTTTTTGAGCAACATCAGAACACTGTGGGAAATTGCACTTTGGGGGGTCTAACTCTCCTCTTAGGACTATACAGGACTTTCAGTCAGGTCCACTGACACCAGTGGGAAATGTCGTTAAAAGCTAAGGTACAGATGCAATTCTCCAAGCATCCCTTATTCCCAATGATGATTTTAAAGAGAATTTAGTGCACAGTAGGGACAAGTATTTTCCCATCTTTGACAATAGTGAGAGATTAAATTAGATCTCAGTAATGTAACCTCCCCATCCTGACTAGTACTGCCGCTTATCGGACTTTTAACGGTTGGAAGAGGAAGAAGCGTACATTTGGGCACACGTAATCTTGACCCAAAATGGGTAAAGAATTTGTATTTTCTGGACTGTATTTGTTTGGCAAATATATTTATTTATTTTTAATTATAGTGACTGGGATAGGAAATTTTGGATGGAAAAAGGATATATAGGGTGGAAATTGAAAGTCACAAGACTGCTTCTTTCATAACTTCTTGGCTTTTTAGTGATAGCTGAGGAGTCCAGACAGGCCCAATACTCTTCCCTTTAGCAGATAAATTTTTTACTGGACAGCTTGAAGCTATGTTCTGTTCAAGCTTAGATGTCTCAAGTTTATCTGTCTGTCCTGTCTTCAGGAACTGTCTGTCCTGACTGTCTGTGGGCACTTCTTATCGCTGTTGATCATTGCTGGGGAGTGGATTCAAATGCAGAGTTCAGGCTCTCATGGGAAGTTGGTAACAGTCTTCATCTATTCATATCATATTGTAAGCATCTATATTAGTATTTGCTTTTTTAAGTGGGAGAAAACATTTAGAAGTTAGATTCTTTAATCTAAGGCACTTTGTCAGACACCTTTGGGTGTTACAGTCCATGCCTGCATGGAAAGCTCAGAGGCTCTCTTGGAAGATATGTATACATAACGGCTCTCTAACACCAAGTTACTGAATTCTTTGCGTTTCATATCTGTCTAACATATAAATGTGATAACACAAAGGTGTGTGTATATGTACATATATATAGATATTTAATAATATCTTTCCCAGAATACACTGCACACTTTTAAAGACAAAATAACGATTAAAATAATGAGATTCTACTGAATGTTTTTACCTTATTTTTGTGTGATAAACTAGTCTAATAAGTGAGCAAAAGTTTGTTTTTGGAACATCATATTTAGTGTTATGAAGCAGTGACATTTAGGAGCACTAGGTGAAAAAACCCAGAAACATTAATTTTAATATTACACAAATTTATGGTGCTTAGATATTTTTCTGCTTCCCACCCCCCCCCCCCCCCACCCCCCCACCCCCCCCCCCCCCCGCATCTTAACTGCAGGACTCTTTAGCTATAAACATAATTTTTCCCGTTATTCACATTACATTACCTATCCCTAAACATGTTCAGGTAATTTAAAACCCTTTTTTCTGCTTCTATTTAATTTGAACAAAATCTGAACCATCAGCAAAGCCACATTCAGTAAAAAATGCAGTCAAAATATCTACAGAAATCATAAAAATCCTGAACTGTGGCAAGTCCCAAAAAACCAAGGATGCTAACACATATTTCGTTACTTTGACACAGGCATTAAATAAAGCATTTTGTGAACTCGTCTGTTTAAGTGGTACAGTAGGAAAAGCTGACTGACTAAAGAACACCCTTCCAGCATCTTCCACATTCCTGTTTAGATTCAAGTCTGCCTTCAAGTTTAGCTGGGCTGGAGAATTTGAATGTTTTTATATTCAGTGGTTCGAATAGATGCTAGGTTGTTCAAAGTTAAGGGTATAGGCTAAATTACTGCAGTCTTCATTAGAAGAGGATGTATCTTATCCTTCTATGAAGGTTTGTTAAAAATATGTAGCACCTGATAATTTAACACGAAATGAGTGGCTGCTAAATTTCCCCTCTCTGTCTCACACACACATACACACATCTACACACAGAGGAATGCTTCTTGACTGCCAAACTATGCGCCAAGATTTTGTTCACTTTAATCTCAATCTTATGAGTTAGAAAACCATGAAACAAAGTTTCTACCAAGTATGCTGACAGATTTTTAGTTCTAGTGGCTCCACAGGGCATCACTACAAGTACACTGAAAAACTTTTTCTTATTAAAGGTTTCTGAGCTGATCCATTTTCCATTTAAGTCAATATGAGCATTATCACCATGAAGAACTCAACACTTGCTAACTGATACCATACACTCATGAAAATTATTTCATTTCTAAGTAAACAAAAAGTTGTGGCACCTCCAACTCCATTGTGTGGTTACTGCTGGCACAGTAATTGGTGGCAGCTACTTTGGTGTGTTATGTCATATAATACCGTATCAGTTCAGAACTGACAAATTTAAAGATATGGTTTAAAATATTGGGGGAATTTTTTTCTGGGAAGATGGAGGTAAGGGACATGGAATAGCCTCTTTCTGGGTTTTGAGGACTTCTTTATTTTCTGAGTGAAGGCATCTCAGGGAAGTCTCATCAGCTTACCTTTAGTTTAGAAGAGTTCAGGGTGGTTTTAAGAGCCTCAGTACTACCTGTAAATGGCTTTTAATCTGGGCAACTGAACAAGTTCTTGTTCTGTGCTTTTAAATCCTGAAAGTGTAGATATTTACATTTCTGATTCAAACATATAGATCTTAAGGCCCTAATCCAACAAATCACTGAAGCACCTCCTTAACTGTAAGGAATAATGACAAGAAACCACAGAATAGACCTATTCGGCTCCTTAGAGAAGTTTCCATCTGTTTTGGTGGACAGAGACCAGTATCAGTAAAGCAGGAATTATACAAAGAAATAATCTATATCCATAACAAAGTAGAATAAACATGAAAAACCAGCTTCCAATACCAATATTTGTTTCCCAAGAATTTCAGTTATTTGAAATGCATAATCTCTGGTACCAAAAAGAAAATAAAAAAATAAAAAGGTGCATGAAAGAATCATGAAGAGAAAGCTGGATCAGGACAGCTGGAGTTGCTAAGGATCCAAGTGATATGGTTCTATTCTGTTATGAAACAAAATGGCCACATTTTGCTCTCATTTACATTCCTCCCAAACCAGGGTACATTGTTTGTCTGTGTGAAGACAAAAAGAAGTTGGTTTGCTATATAATTACATCCATGATCCGTGAGGATCCTGATTGTAATAAAACAATATGCTAAGTGAATATATAACTGGAGATCTTTAAAAGACTTGTTAATTCCTTGGAGGTTTATCATGCTGTAGTCAATTTAGGGACAATTCAGTTACTAGATTGCTAGCAATATTGGTTTCATAAACTTGGGGGAGTAAAATGAGCTAAAAAAATCTTCTCTTAAAGAAGTGAAACCCTTAACATAAAGCCTCCTTTTTAAGCTGCTCTCTTACTTTGCCCTCTGCCTTGCTCCTGAAGCTTTCTGTTGGTACAATTTCTCTCAGTTAGGTATCAATCCCATTAGACTGCTATACTGTATGGTTAAAACATTGATGTAACACAAGCTGCTAAAGCAAATAATTGAAGTAATAAAATACAACTGCAGTTATTTGTTCTCTTGCATTGCAGGCAAAAAAAAAAGGAGACAGGGTTTTTTAAACTGACCCCATAGTGTTGCATACAGACAGCAAAACTTTTTATAATGTGTTTTATTGCTGTAAAAATTTTTGAAAAAAAATATAAAAAATAGTATAGTTGTAGTTTGTTTGCTTGTTTGTTTTCCACAGGAAAAGCAATTAGCCTGCTTTATGGAATTACACCTTCATAATGTTATTAAAAAAAGAAAAACTTTTTTCTTTGAAACAACAGGGATGTTGAAATAATCTGAAAGTATAACTACCCATCCAGCCCCCCCCCGAAATTTGATGGGTTTAATTTATTCTGTGTGCGTGTGTGTCTGTGTGTGAACATCTCCTTTAGGCTGAGACTCATTTTGTCAAGTGCTAGCCCAAAGTGTTTTTCTACTAATGGCTAAACTGCAAGGTCTGACTAAATGGGGTTTGCAGTGGAAGTACTGCCAGCTCCTTGTCTGTGATGGCATGTGTGTTGTACTAGAGCATAGTGCCTCACATACCCGGTTTATTCAGGAGGAAAAGAGAGGACTTCTGTGTTTATCTTTTTATCTTTTTCATAGCTAGGAGCTGGATACCCTCACATGTGAGCTTCCCTGAATCTGACTCTGACCAGGGGGTATGTCAGGACCTTCATTTTCTCTTTGGCACAGAGTAAGCAACAGAGACAGTCAGCTGGCTTTAAATTTCTCTAGACTTTTTGTTTCAGTGTGTACAAACGTCATTGCTTGATTTGCAAAGTATATTAACAATATTTTAATACCTACAAAATGTTGTTCGGCTCTTTTTTATTTCATACATTAAGTGGTTTATTTTATTTATTAAGCCTATTGAAAAAGATTTTATTGAAAATTCTGAAGACAAAATGGCTTGTTTCCTTTTACATGTTCACTAATAGATATATTATACAATGCTAGAAAAAAGGCAAAAGGCCAAACTCATCTCTGGTGTAATTCCAGTAAAAGCAATAAAATTACACAAGGCATGAATTTGGCCCAGGCATTGTAAATGTTACTCTGGTGCACACTGAGTGTCTGCTTGTTGTTACTGGCAAGGCTTAAAATACAAATTCCCCTTTTTTTCATAGAAATACATATATTTCTCTGGAACAGATTAATTAATGAAGCAGGTATCAGGTAACTATGACAAAGACATCAACAGATTAAAATGCCTACCCTTTTTATGGCTTTTTCTTCTTTTAACCAGCTTACAGTCCCTGCTTCCAAGTTATTTAAATATATATTTATTCTCTCTTTTGTGCATTGTCATTGCAAGACTTTTTTTCTCCCCCCCCCCCCGCTGTTGTCTCCTTTTCTCTAATTTGTCTTGTATGCCCTTCCATGATGCTTCCTGTTGACACTTCTCAATATTTTTTCTAACTCAGAATGTGGCTTTCTAGCAGACATAGAGGCCCCAGAGTGAATACTCTTCTGAGCCAATTCTGACTTGGACCTTGCACAATGCTATTAACTGGCTCTTAGTCTAAGAAAGGTGGCTATAGCGGGATTGCCTGATCCTGAAGACAGAAATGATTGAGGAAATCTTGTCAGTATGTTTGCACTATGTTCAACCACTTTTAATTTTTACTCAAAAAAATAAAACAAAAAGAAAAGGCCCAAACCATTTTAAATCACAGACTTGAAAGGGCAATGTAATATTGCATTCATCTGTACATTTAAGTTTATCCTTGTTAGCCACTTTAAAGTAAACACAGTTCAATGCCCTTGGAAACAGTTTTCTTCAGCCCACTAGACTTCCCTGGAAAAGGCTTTATCTTCTGAACTGCTGGATATTTGTGTGTGCATGTAATTTTTTTCATATCAGCCTGTTTCCCCCCCCCCCCCCTTTTTTTTCATATAAAAGTTGGGAGCAGAAGCTTCCTTGGAACAAGACAGAATCATAAAAGACTTCAGGAATCTCATCACAAGCTAAACAGTACAAATTGCACATTCTTCATGGAAGTATTAGCTTTTAGTGCGTGCCTGGATCCAAGCATAATAGATTATCCCAAAGTGGGAAAGAATGAACAGTACAAAATTAGCAGAACTGGGAGCTCAGATCATTTGGTGGAGCAATATGATCTCTGTACTTTCAGGGTTCTGAATTTTAAAGCCACTGGAAACAGTATGTAAAATTATATCAGAGTAAGCAAGGAAGCATGTGTAGGCCTGGGAGAAGGGAAAAATAATAAGGGAAGTTTAAAATATACCTTTTCAGAGGAAAATAAGCACTGAAAGTCAGTGAATGAGCTTGTAGGAAACAAACTGTTATTCATGAGCAATTTCTTGCTCTGAGGATAGAAATATGCTAAAAGATACAGCAGAGAAAAAACAAATAAAATACATTTCAGTGGTTGTTCAGAGGCCAAGTGCTGCTGGAGAATAATCCTGCACTCAGACAGAAATATAAAACTGCACAGGATTGGTTGGTCTTCTGAGGTTTTCCTTCTTCTCAAGGAAACCTTGCCAGAATCCTTTATACCAATGGCTGAAGGGTTTGGTTTAATCGTGCTGGGAAGTAGCCCAGGAACACTGTACATTTAATGGAAGCTTAAAGATGCTGGTGAGCATGCTCTGGCAGATGTACGTTGTACTTTCTGACTGCCTTCTTCAGGTCCTCAGGAATAGGAATATATTATTTTTGAGAACAAAGACATTAAAAAAAATGCTGAAGTTAAATACACCCTGGAGGAGCAAGTCACTGAACACCAATCTAATAATATGGAATCTTACAATATGTATAGGAATATAAGCTGCTAGAGGTTGTATATTGCGGTTATTAATACATACCTTAGCTGCAGAAGTCTCACTTTCTCTGCCATCCTCACTGTTCTCCTATAATCTAACTACACCATATCAGACAGTGATCCTAGCACGGGAGTCATCAGCTTTAGAGACCATTTGGGATTTATTTTTTTCAGTTCTTCTGCAGTGTTCTGTTCCATTAGAAAGTGAGATAGCATTAAACTGTTTTAAAAACTCGTTTTTTTTCCTAGCTATATATCTACAATACTTTATAATATTAAAACTCATTTCCTCTTTGCTTAAATCCTGGAGATAAATGAACTCTCTTTTATGTAAACTTTCTACCAGAATATTGACTACCTTTTAAACAGTATATGATTTAGAAGGTAATGAAATATCACTTTCTTAATTTTTCTCTTTTTTTTTTTCTAAATAGGTTTTAAAGTGCATTTTGCTGCACTTTAGCTTTTAGATTAAGAGATAAAACTGATGAAAGGGACATAATCTGTCACAGAGCAGCATGGTTACTGGAGGTGAGTTAGTTTAAAATACCATTTTTAACTTCATTTCTCTTCATCAAGATGACTGTAGTTCTTTACTACATCCCATAAGGTACTTTATCTTTGCATATAAAGACATTATCTTCCTTAAACACTGACTATCATGCTGTATGAGACTTAGTGTCTGTGCGTGTCTGCAATGGTATTATATATAATCAAATCACAGCTATGGACATTAAAGCCGAACTGAGTCTTGATTTTAGGTGCTTTAGGGTGTCAAACTTTGGACACCTATAAGAAAGCTGACTTTCAGAGAGCAAGTGTTTAAAACTTCTTTTGAAACCATGTCTTCTTAAAATTGCACGCCCAGACTTTAAAGTTCCTAATGGTCACTTCTGAAGTCTTGCTGGCATACCCACTCCTACCCCAGCGGATCAGAGCCCCAAACCAAGAGCCCTAAGCTCAGGGTTTTTTTGTTGTTGCTTTTATTTAACATGATTTGTTCACTGGGGAACAGAGTAGTGAAACCCAGTAAATAATACATTGGGCAAACAGAGAAGATAACAAAAGGAAATAGTTAAGGTACTATAATAATTTTAGCCATTCTTTTTTCAGGTCACTATAATCTGCCCAAAGATAACTAATTGTTCAAAGTAAACATTCCACTCTGACCGCAAAAGGAATCCATTACACAAACATATAATTCACAGTCATTTTTAGTGGGCTGTAAACAGTTTGGAATGAGCATAAAATGGGACAAAAATCAAAGTGAGCATTTAGAAATGAAAAAGTGTTTGCTACAAAAGGTCAGTCCCTTTACTTGGCAAACTATGTAGAAAAGCCTGGGAAAATGTTGAACACACAAGCAGTAAGGGAATTTTAAAGCCAACAACCTCCCTGTTTCTTTAAACAGACATCGGAACCTATAACTGGATCCTGTCAAACAAACGACAGCAAAAAAACATAACAGCTGCTAAGAAGTAAAGTTGAAAGATAAAGTTTTCTAAGTTAAGAACCTTCTCAGAAGTGGACTAGAGGCCTTTCTTAAATCTTTAAGCAAGGTTATGGATCCCAGGGTGGCTTTTAGGCATTGAATCAAATATGTAATTTTGTGTATCATTCCTGTCAAAGCATTCCTGTGCTCCAAGAAAAGCAACAGAAAACAATGTTTGCAATGTCCAGTTTAGAATGGAAATGGTACCTGTAATCATCAGCTTTGCTGCCTGCAGTGTCATTTTTCAAGTAATTTCCGCTGATTTGAGATCACTAACTTGGATTTGGGAATGGAGGAAGAAAATGAAGGATGTTTCAAAAGAGAAATGAAAGTTAAATTATATTTCCCTGGAGCATTAGTACTGTATTTCTTTACAAAAACTAAACTATACTGGATACCCTCAGTAGGTTTAGGATACTGGATGCTCGGGGTGTTCATTTACTCTGTCATTAGACACACAGACAAATGATCATCCCTAGAAAACATAAGACTATTTTCACATGATAAAACATTACTATGAGAAGTACTGGATGGCATTTTGTTTAGACAAAATGCAGACTGATATTTTGGAGTTTGCTTTTTTTGTTTGCTTGTTCTGTTTTGGTTGTTTGTTTGTTTAGGGGTTCTTTGGTTGTTTTTTTCTGTTTGGGGTTTGGTTGGTTTTTTTATTTTTTTTTTTTTTTAATGCATTCTACTCATGCCTTTCACATTTTAAAAACAAACAAAAAAAAAAAAAAACCAAAAAAACCCAAAAGGGCAAAAAACCAGCCAGAACTTCTAAAGGGTCATGTATAACAAAATAAATAAGCAACTTGAGAAATGACTAGAAATAATATCTTGCCTAGAAACATCAAAAATCTTGCAATGGACCCCACCCTTGACAGGATTGCACAGCATGTGAATTATAGTATCTGGGAGGATTGTCCCAGGCTTTCCTCGTTTCACTTTTCAGCTTAGGGTTGGCACTACCTATCAGATGCTTTCTGGGGAGAAGAAAAAACACGGAATAGAGATGAAAAAAGTCAGGTCTGCATGCAGCCCCAGAAAAGCATGAAGTACATCCAAGGTAGGTGTTGATGGCAAAGTAAAGCACTACAAACTAAAAATAGATACACTCTTCCATGAAAAACTTTCCCTCCAACTTCCTGAGAATGTAGAAAGTGAAGAAATACTAGAACTCATTGAGCAGCCATTGTATTTCTTCAATCTGATCATTGCACGGTACAGAATTATTCTCTTATCCTCACAGGGGCACATCGTAGGACTTTCTTTTTTTTTTTTTCTGCTATTTATTACATTGCATTAGATACAAAGGGTACAATGTTCTTTGCTTACATACTATTGACTCTAGTGGCACATGTCTGTCTGTATAGCTGTGTAGGACAAGAAGTTGATTAAAACGTATGAAGGAATAAACAGTATAGGAAGAAAAAAAAAGACCTTTTTGTTTGGTTGGTTTTTTTGTTGTTTTTTTTTTAAAGTGACAGTTGCCTCGCAACTTTACAAGGATAAACACATTTTTATTGACTCCATTAAATTCCACTATCAACTCTGCAAGATGGATAAGTAAATGTAGAATTTGATTAATAAGAATTCTCCTTCCCAGTCCTATAACTGAAAATACTAAAACAGGCTGGAAAAATGGAATTTGCTCTTGAACAAGTGAATCCTTGTTAGATAGATAAATATGCATTATGGTGTAAGAATTTTTAGACCAAGCCTTATAAAGCACCCTTGTCCTGAAATGGTGAAGAAACAACCAGTAGCCTAGAGGATAAATGAACAAAATCTGATTTAAGTTACAGCAAAACGACTTCAGAATAATTCCTTTGATTTCAATGTAGATATTAATTTAAAAATAATGTAACTGCACAGGAAATCTTGCCAACAGTTAATAACAACCTCTACATTTTTAATCTGTGGGAGAATGTAAGTTCAGTTGGCTATTATATTCAACCTTATCTACACAGGAAAATGTACTAATTAATATGGTTTATTCAGATTACTGCTAGACTTTCTGTGCACAGTAATAATGCTTTAAAAATCAGAAAAACATATAGAAAATCAACAGGTAAATAATTGAAACCATGAGGTGATAAATAAGAACATAACCATTCAGCAAAAACAGAATGTTCTGTAACTAACATTTAGGGTTATTTCTCCTAAGGTCTTTTTTTCTTATAATCCAATAACACACAAGTAACATTTTTGGTACAGTTACATTATGTAGCTGATATATTTTCTAAATCAGAAAAAAAGCTTTTCTACAACAGCCAATATGCCAGCTGTACTGAGTATCTAGGCCATCTTACTAAGACTATGAAAGTAAACATACAGTTTTCATTAAATGTGCCTTTTCCATAATTGGTACATAAGTATTTCCCATGACTGTGCAGTTGAGTATCTTGGCTGGAGGCATATCTGGCCATTAAGAGGAGGGTTTCAGATCTGTTGAGTCTCAGCCATGCCGGGAGACTTGGCACCTCCACATACTGCTTCCTAATACCAACCCTGGTATAAAATGTCATCAGAAGCTTGCATAAACATTGGACTTAGCTTCACATAAATTACTGCTGTCCTGAGATACTTTATGCCAGAACTTAGTAAAAACAACACTTTGAGTAAATAAAATGTGAGTAAATGCAAGTATTTTAATCCAAGAAAACGATAATAGAAAAAACTATGTAGCAAATATAAACTCATAAATACAGTGATAAAATGAAATTTTTATCTCTGCCATATGATTACCTTTTGTTTATATATTATACTAACTAAAAAGGGTAGACATCTCTAAGTCACAGCAAGTTTGAAGGAAACACCACAACAATAATGCAATACTCCAAAGGATGAACTCCTTTGAAGAAACAGTTGTATTTTCATTTTTTTCCATGAACATTTTTCTGATAATCACAGAGACAATAAACATTTAATTAGATGTCTTTGATTTTTGTATTTTCGTATTACTGTTCAGCAGTGCAGAGACCTCTGGACACAATTCTCCTAGAGGAGTGGTCAGATATATCTGTGAAATATCTAGTGTATCTTTTGGAGAACTTGTGTTAAGATCATAACCAAACAATTAGACATATTCTGCATGGCATGTGATTTTTATAATCTAATCTAATCTAATATCTGCTTTTCCTTTTCATGTTCTGAATTTCTCCTTGCAATTTCTCCTCTATTAATAGTCACTTCACATGTTTCTCCCCTTTGTCTCTCTTTATCCAGACTCCAGCCTTTCTCCAGAAAACCAATGTTACTATCTCCCCCTACTGAAAGAACTCCAGTTTGTTAGTCTTTGACTTCCTGCCAATCATTCTGGGAATAATAATATCCAAGTGCTCTCTTTGCTGTATAATTAAAACATGAATTTCCTAGAATTTGAAACTCCAGGGTAGTTTTATGGCACCTTTCACTATAAAACCAGGTAACAATGGTGGAATTAAAATAGCTTTTTCCTTTGTGGTTAACAGTCTAAGCATCTTTTTATTTTCCATTGGTTCCCTTGTTCTGAGACTCCAGTATATGGCAGTGACAATGGGTTCACCCAGCCTTAGTCTGAAAATAAATTTTCTATCTTTTGCAAGATATATGTTTCCCCAGATCCCTGGAACAAGTTGTAAACTTGTAACAGATGGTGATGAAGCCACACATTTTTATACAATACATTTTAAGATTCTGCATCTACCGCATGTACCTTCCAAAGAAAATGACCTTCAGTGAGAGAAGATACACTCTGCAGAGAAGTAGTCAGGCAACGGTGTTAAGTACATCTTTTCTATACTATGTAAATCCTTGTTATTAATCAAAGCTTTTAATGAGGGTGAATATTCATTCCAATGTTCTTACAATATGATAGCTTTTTAAAATAACTGTAAAAATTAGATACCTGCATGCATTAAAAAAATATGGTCACACTAGAATATTTATTTTGGATGAATACAGTTCAGGACTTACTTAGGAAAAGGTATTGGCATTATACTAAGCAAAGACTTCAGAGTGAACGTTACTGACATTTTATTGATGTTTAGCATTTGCTTAACCAGAGAATGGCTAAACCAACAACATGTCAAGCAAACTATATGGAATAACCAGCATGAATGGATTATGTTAGTTTTTATAAAGAAAATGAATTTACAGAATGTGATATTGTTCAGTTTGTAACTATATTATAAACTCAAGTGCATGCCTATTATGGCAATTTGAGCAGAGTTAAAAGGTTCTGATCGCTAAAAGAGAAAAAATTAGTGTTAAATATTAAGGTACTTACCTCTTCTTTCGACAGTTTTTATACACTGTCTTACAAACTGGGGGACTGTAGATTTCTCACGTTCACAAACCAAGTGCAGATGGGAGCCGAAAATTTGATCTACATTTGGGACAAAAAGAGGAAAATACGTTAAGGCATATTATTAATAGTGGGATTTTTCACCCTTCTGAGCTTGCACATTGATTAAAAGCTCAACTATCAAAGATGGACAGATTTGGAAACAAGACCTTTTTGAGTCCTGCTGGTCATTGGCTTTTGCCACAGAACCAAATGTCTCAGGATCTGCTTCTGGTAGCACTTGGATACTGCCTCCTATGTTCTAATTTCAATTGCCATTTACACATTGGCATTGATCTTTCTAAAATTTGGAGGTCTCTGAAGTTTGCTCTGACCCACCATAAAATGTGAAGGCCATTCTAGTTGTACAGTTCTGTATCCTGTTGAATCCAAAATCCTACATGATAAGAACTGTTGGTCCAACCTTGAAACCCATATCTCGGGTAGCCTTCTTTTCTATGCATACATAGATTCTCTCTTCCCATAGGGTACTGTAAGGGTGCAAGTGCCTCATCACTCTGCAACATTAGGACTTACTACAAATTCATCTCATCTTTGCAGAAGTTTTTTTTAATCACCAAAGTAACTGTTTAAAAAAAATAGAAAGTACTAGATAACTTTTGATGAGGATTGCATCTTACACCAAGTTTAACTTGTGATTTGTATTGGTGGGAGAAGCTGGTAGGAGAGCCGGCAAGCACACCAACCTTGGGGAAAGCTAATTAAATGAATAATCACTTAATTAGATGCTACCATTTAGGTTTTATAATTTCAAAGTTTTGTTAAACTTTGAATGTTGATGTTAAACATTTATATAAACAGGTTAAAATTTTCAGATTACTAATTAGCTTCCTTATTTCCACTCTATATGTCTGAAAAATTATGAAACGAGCAATCAGTAATGGGGATGTTGTCAGCTAGAAACAAAATGAATCAAACAGATAAGAGAAACTGCTCAATAGGAGTCAATTAAATGCTGAAACAATAGGAGTGTACTATCATCATTTATCCAGAGACAGTCTCCATATAGCATTTCAACAGAGTACTACAGTTTGGAAATTGACCTAGAGGTTTTGAAAATGATTGTCTAGATAGCTGAAGGATTCTAACACATGCCTGGACTCCTCACAGTGAACCTAACAAGCCTACATCTCCCATGGCACAGGATATTTCCTTCATAGTTAGCCCCACCGTCTTCCACCATAAGCAGCTTGACTGCTGCCTCCTCCAAGCAGCACACCTTTTTCTCAGTAACGGCAGAAAATTATTTTATTTTCTTCTTTACAAAGAGTTTTCTTTTTCCTTTGTTAATCACTACCATTTCTTATTAAGCTTAGATTTCAAGGACAACTTGATTGCCTTTCCTTTCACAGAGTCACATAATAATTGAGGTTGGAAGGAATCACTGGAGGTCATATAGTCTAACCTCCATCCTCAAGCAGAGTCACCTAGATTACATTGCTCAGGGTTGTTTCCCCACAGCAAGGAACAACCAGAGAAAGAAGGTGAGGTGCATGGAGTAGCTTGAACTTATCAGAAGTTCAAAAAGATGTATCAAGGAATTTATTCCAGGATCTCCCAATGCACGTGATCTGCATTCTGGTAGAGTACATTAAAACCTCTATTTAAGTTAGTCAGAATTTCAGCTGCAGAAGGGATGAAGAGCTGGGTTCACAGAACTACGCTGAAGAAGGTTGTGTGCATGTGTGGCGTTAAGCATTAGCGAACAGTCTGTTACATGTTTTGGGGTTATGTTTCTGACAAAGCACAGTCTGGTTACATTTTCTTCAGAAAACATTTATAGCTGCCTTCAGTGGTAATTATATATACAGAGATTTATGATTAAAATGTTCTAGCTCTTCCTCTTTTGACATCTTAATTGTTTTTTTAAATTTTAGCAAAGACCTGTCAAATTCTTTGCATAATATGGAATGTTTTCCAATGTAAATTACATTTAAAAGAATAAAAATGCATCTTATTTGGTGGACAAAGACATTTGTAAACAATTTCAGAAGCAAAACAGGCAAAGAGCTACATTGTGTAGATAGCAGTACATGAATAACCAAAACAAAATTAATGTATGCATCTTCAGCAGGTTTTCTTCCCTGTTATAACCAACTTCTTAGGACTATTTTGCAGTCACTTTTTCAGTCTCTTGTATGAATGCAGGATACTTGGTATTTGTGCGAGGAAATACTGAAACTGTTTTGAAATTTTCACCTAGTTCATGAATTTTTTTTGGTGTAGGTTCTGCATCTTCAGCAAAATGTTTAACCTCGTTTTACATACTTTTCAATACATAGGTATAGTCACATTCTGTATCCTGCAGTTAAGCTTTAAAATGCTTATTATTTAGAAAAGTGGCACTCAAGATTTTTGTATTGAATGGAGAGGGCAGCAAATCAGCATTAATAGTTGCTGGCCATCATGTATATTTATAACTACATGAACCCATAAGGCATCCAAATATTGTGAATTCTGGATACACCTACACCTCAAATTCCATGACTCTATTGTTTTTTGCTGTATCTGTTGCTGCATGTAAGTATGGGAATTTCAGTAGTTACACTGTCATATATACAATCTTAGAGATCACAGAGATAGCTGGTGAAAACTCAGCTGAAACCTGTTGATACAGTAATTTGAATATAAGAAATTATAAGAATCTCAAGTTATTAACTTTTGTAAACTAGATTATTGTGTAACTAAGATGAAAATATTTTCTTGTTCTTTTATAGGTGTGTCTATATATATTTAAAAACTAGTTTAAGGAGAAACTATCCAGTTTGGTTTTTTTTATCTAAAAAAATAAGAACTGCTTCCAAAGGGATAAAAGAAGCAAAAAAGCCTTTGTTTGATTTATTTGTGATAGGACCCTTCAAAACTTCATTTTTTATTACTTGAAAAAAAAAGGATGTACACAACACTCCTAACCTCCTGTTATGACAGTTTATGTTTCTTATCCAGCTTATTTAACTCAAATGCCTGGGAAATAGACACAATTACCACCTTATGGAATGCTACTTAACTTTAAAGGCTCCCTTCTGAATAGAAATCCACTTTATCTTCTCAGAGTTATTCCAGTTTCTCAGGAATTATTTCCTCTATAGGCTTCTGAAATGCTCTTGTTTCATCATTTAAAAATTTGAACTAACAATTGTTCAGAAATATCTTTTATTAGAACAAAGGCAATTCTCATACAGTGGAGTCTGTTCATAAGAGCATGTACAAAAGAGCTGCATACTATGCCCATATACAGCTTTAATCATTCACTCTTTCAGCTGTTATCAATTTAAAACCAATGAAACTCCCACACTGAGTCCATTTAAGCAGTCAATTTTAATATCTTGGGGCATCTGTAGTTATTCTGAATTGGCTGCAAAAGCAGAACTAACAAGTTAAGCTCTAACCATAAGTCTACATCAGGCTGGTAAACCATACATCAAACACAGACAGCTAGTCAATAGTGTAGTATGAAAAACCAACAACCATTTTTAAGAAGAGCAATATATTCATAATATGTTAGGTGGTATGGTTTACATTACACATCCCTGATATCTGTGTATTAAACTTTCTGTTTAAGAACGTGGGGTGTGTGACAGCTTTGCACGTGGATATGAGACACCAGAAGAGGAGGGAATGGACATTTGCAAGTTGTATAATATAAGATGATGATTACAGCTGCTACGTATTGCTCGTTCTGGTGAGCTCCAAGTTTTCCCTGAGCCTGACAGAGCTACTTTTTTAAGTAGCTCTCGCAGGCTGCAGCAAAGCCACTAATTCTGAGCTGCAGAAATCTTGTCTGTGGGAGACAATACTTCTGGAAAAGAAACAATTAAAATAAAATCACTAAGGCCACATCCTTACTGAGAATGTCATTGTTAAATTTTTTTTTGTGCACATGGATAAGATGTGGCCACACTTGGAAGGAGCTCATACTAGAGTGTTTTTTATTAAAAAAAATGAGAAGGACACGGCTAATATCCCCATTTCTTGTGTAGAAGCTCAGATTGTGACATGAGAGGAGAAGATATAATGGTGTAATGTCCGAGTTTTTAGAAATGTGAATGATATGGGGGTTGGAACTTGATGATCTTAAGGTCCTTTCCAACCCTAACTATTCTATGATATCTATGTAATTCAGTGTCTTCCAGGAACAAAATTAACTCTGCTAGATCTGGATTTGAACTGCTGGACTACCAGACCTTTGTAGCAGTGCGTAAGTTTTTTGTTTTCTTTGTATCTGTTTGAATGCTAAGAGGGAAAAGGGGAAAGAGAACAAAACCTCAAAATAAGAGGAATGAACAAAAGGAGGTACAGAACAATAGTCACCACAGCAGTGAATTTTCTGGAAGGTCAAGGGTTGTAGTTGGAAAGAGCCATATTCTTGAAAGGCAACTTCTTCTAGCTGCCCAACCTGTATTCAGACATATTAAGTCAGACATTAAAATGATGCTGGTTCCAGACTGGGACTCCAAATAATGCCACAGTGCTTTTACAATAAGTGAGCCAGGTCCTCAGATGACTGAAGATGGCGAGGTTGTCAATGGAGATCCTCTGATTTATGCTAGCTGGGAGTCTTGCCAGTCCTTTTAACTTGGAGATTTACTATACATAGTTGATCTGTGGTGGTCATCAATTAAAAAAATATTACATTTGTGAACAGTTACTATTAAGTGGCATGTGAGCTGCCAGATTTGTTTCACATTCTCAGAAAAAAGGAAAATAGAGAATACTTACAGACACTGGTCTCTTTTATGAAATTATGGTGTTTTGCTGTGGACAATAGCTCATTTGAATTCAAAGAGAATGAGTCTGCTGGTTTTAAACCATGACAACTCCACAAAACAGGTCTCCAGAAATGAGATATTTTACAATTATCTGAGTTATTTCTGACCATCATGTCAAAGGAAAAAATCCATTTGTCTTGTGTTTGGTCATCCATAAGGTTTGGGAAATGTACTTCCAAATATCCAGGTAGTGGCCAAAGAAAGAAACACCTTTGTAATTCACTGTCTATGCAAGACAAAGGAAACATTTCCTAATTTCCATAAGCTATTATGAGCACTAACTCACTTGCTAAATGCTTTCATAGCCCACAAGAATTACAGAACACACCGAAGGTAGGTCTTGATCTACTCTTTTGGACTTCAGTGTACTGGAGGGAAGGGATGACATCCAGAGGGACCTAGACAGGCTGAAGAGGTGGGCCTGTGCAAACCTCATGAAGTTCAACAAAGCAAAGTGCAAGGTCCGACACCTGGGTCGGGGCAATCCCAGACACAACTACAAGTTAAGCAGAGAAGAGATTCAGAGCAGCCATGTGGAGAAAGACTTGTGGATGGTGGTAAATGAGAAACTGAACATAAGCCAGCAGTGTGCGCTTGCAGCACAGAAAACCAACTGCATAGTGGGCTGCATCAAAAACAGTGTGACCAGCAGGTCGAGGCAGAGTAGACTCTGATCTTGTGAGACCCCACCTGGAGTCTTGTGTGCATTTCTGGTGTTCCCAACATAAGAAGGACATGCACCTTTTGGAGCTAGTCCAGAGGAGGGCCCCAAGGATGATAAGGGGACTGGAGCACCTCCCATATGAAGACAGGCTGAGACAGTTGGGGTTGTTCAGCCTGGAGTAGGCTGTGTGGAGACCCTGGAATCTGAAGAGGGCTTACAGGGAGGCTGGAGACTGACTCTTCATCAGGGATTATAGTGACACGACAAAAGGTAATGGGCTTAAACTTCAACGAAGAAAGTTCATGTTAGATATAAGGAAGAAGTTCTTTACTGCGAGGGTGGTGAGGCACTGGAACAGGCTGCCAAAAAGATGTGGTAAATGCTCCATCCCTGGCAGTGTTCAAGGCCAGCTTGGACAGGGTCTTGAGCAAGCTAGTCTACTGGGTGGTGTCCCTGCCCAGTGAAGGGGGGTTGGAGCTATATGATCTTAAGGTCCTTTCCAACTCTAACAATTATATGATTCTATGAATTCTTATGAGCATTACACTCATTACATTGAACTACTCCAAGGTCCTCTGAAACTTATGAGACAGTAACGACATTTTCCCTTGTCTGGAATCAACATGACGATCCCTGTGCTGCTGTCTGCACAGGCACTGACATATCCTGAGCTTCATTCTATAGGCTATCAAGCCAAATCACAGCTAGTTCCTTTTATTAGCAATTGAGTGGCTTGCATTTTAACCTTGGAACAGTTGTAACCATTCCAACTTTTATGCTCTTTTGGGTTTTTCCTTAACTTAACTTACAAAATAAACCCAGTGAAGTTCCTTCAGTGTTTAGCTTTTGGGAAAGAAAAAATAAAAAAAAATCCACTGCCAAAAAATCTAGCTTAATTTCTTGCCAGCTGCATAGCTTCATTTTCCTTATTTCCCACAGTGTCATTTTTGTTGTTACTCATGTTTTTTTACCATTTACTGAAAGTGTATTTTGTGATAGTCTATTACCAACACAACCACCATAGCTTTATAATCACATTTTCACAAAAGTATTTTTTCTTTTTGTTTGTGGAATAGAAAGGCTCAGAAATCAGGAAGTTAGCAGGCCAATATCAAGTTGAAGGTTGGCAATTCATTTTGGGTAATATTAAATCATGACAAAGCTTAAACACAAAGATCAAAGTTCAATTTCAGACTATAAAGTAGTTCTAAAAGAGAAGATTTATATATTATTTTTCTAGCTTATTAGTGCAGATTCTGTAAATTCTGAGAATGCTTCAATCCCAAGGAACTGAGGAACCCTGCCCTAGCATATAAATTTGAACACAATTATTCTCAAAATAATACTATTAAATGGCAGACATGGAACTGTTTCTTGTTTAATATTTATGGGTTTGCATGCATGTGTATATATATGAATTTAAGTCTTCATATAGACACATAACACAAAAATAGCATATTATACATCATCTCAAAAATGGTTCAAAACGTTTCTAGACCAAAGATATTTTGTTTAAGCATGAGTGAGGTGGAATGAGAAGGACTGACAATCTTCATTAGAGCTCTCACAGGAGCATGAAAAACTCCTGTTACCAGCTCATCACAATGAATGGAGTCAATGTTCTGTTCCCATTCTGGCTTCTTTTATGCAGAGGACTAGAAAGCAAATGGGACAGCGATGACAAAAATAACTTTTTGTCATGTAAAGCATCAACATGTCTTCATTTTTGGATCAGCATGTAGCTAACATTTACATGCTGGTCTGCTACATTCTCGTGTTTGATTGCTATCCTCTTACTTCTTATTCTTCTCATTTACCAGCTACCTACTTTATTTATTATATTCTACATAAACAAAGTTTTGTAAAGAGTTAAATAGCAATCATGTAATTTCTAGATTTTATGATAACAGTGTTGGCAGAACAAAGTACCCCAGGAGATCAAACTGCTATTTAATTTTGAAGCCTGTATTCCCAAATTTGGTTAATGGGGAGAAATGTGTTGAGTCTTCTGGCCAAGTGTGTACACATCAGTGACTAACAGAGCACAGAACTGCTTAAGTGAACTTCCCACCTTAAAATGTATTTACCCATGACTATAGTTTATGTGTTAAACTTATTGGAGTTTTGATTCCAATGTGACATGCAATGCAAAAAAATCAATATAGATTTGCGAGCTTTATAGTGCCCCTGGCAAATATGAATAGCACTTAATGAAAAGTGAAGGTTTCTACAGCACCTACAGTGCCACTGCATTGGAGTAATTAACACCTCACACTTCACCGATATTTATATCAATTCTTCACTGGCACACAGAACAGCTCTTTGTCAAAAAATTTGGTATGAAGATGCCCTGCAAGGCTTTAGACGCACTTTTATTACAAGCCCATATTTTAAGGGATTTACAATTCTGACAGAAGTATTTCCTTATGGGAATAAAGTTAGGATGCATGTTCTCAGAGCTGGAGGAATTTTTTCTTGTAAAAATGGTTAACATTTTTTCCCTTAAGGAAGGAGCAAATAAATAGTTTCAGGAGGTTTCTGCAACTATTTACATCATCTTTAGGAAAAAAAAAATAAATAGATTCATCTTATAATACGGAATTTGGCAAGCTTTTCATCTTTAAGGTGGATGGCTGCATTTTGTGATTTAAAAATATTCTAATGGGAGCCTAAAAATTAACATTTAAAAGTGGTCTCTGGATAAGTACAGTAACTGCATTTTCATAACATTTTAACAGATTAAGGGACAAACTCTGGTGAAGACAATGAAGGAAACTTATCACATAGACTTACTGGAGGTTGGAATTGAACCTTGCTAAGGAATCCTTCCTCATTTGCATGGCCAGAACCTAAACCTAATGAAACTTCATGGTAGATAACTAACATGTCTTCTGCATGGTAACATTAGTTTGATAATAAAACTGTGCCAGGTACTGATTCTGAATTACTGTGTCACAAATCATATACCTTCGTTATCTGTGGAAGAGTATCCCAGGTAGAACCAAGTTATGTTTATTAATCAAGAGCTTAATGCAACTGTAGACAAAACCAAATTCATGTGTCTTTCCTAGACAGATATATTAGAGGCTGGAATTGAGTTATGGTAATTAATATGTGTTTGTTAAAAGGGATCACATCTGATCCCTATGTAGCACTGCAGGAGATTCATCAGCCACACTTTGTTAAACTAAAAATACAGCCCTTAAATCCAGAAATTAAAAGACTATAAATTACTCTTCTATTACTGTAATAACTGAAACAAACTAACATGATGCATTCAAATCCTACCCTCAACCCAGAGAGTACTTCAAAGAGGCAAAGCCCTCAAACCTGTTGAAATCAGATACTATGAATGTGTAAAAACAGATCCTGAAAGCTTGTTCTGTGAGTGTGCACACCTCACACACATTATTTATGTATAAATAACTTTCTTTTTTTTTAAAGTTTCTGTGGCGGTTAGAAGCAGAAGCCCATAGTCAAGGCACAAAATGATTTAATATAATGAAGATGCACTTACAGTAAGTACCATTGCACTGAACATTTCTGCATATATCTAAAACATAAGAACCTAATTTTTAAATCTTCTCCTTCTCTTCAGACATGGGCCCAGCTGGTGTTTAACTCTTGTGAATGCTTTAGCTTTTGCTGGCTGGGGTCAATCTCTTGGCTCAGCACAGACAAGTTTAATATACACCATCAACACTCCTTGCCATTTTTGAGACACCACTGGAAAACTCACACTCCAGAGCCTGACAGGGGCTGCTGGCAAAATGTTTCTTTCTAGTCAATTTGCATGTGCAGTTGTGGGTTTCACACATAATAATTTGGGAGTGCATAAATTTTTAAGGCATTATTCTGGACAGTGTTTGAAAACATGGCTTTGCTTTATTATTAGTGGTCAGAATGCTACTGCCTTCAAGTTAACTACCAGCTTCTTAGCAAAACACTCCTTGGATAAACTAACAAACAAGTTTCATCAAAGAAGCAATTATTTAAGAGTGTGTGAAATTGATGGCTGACTGACTTAGCAAGAAATTGTAGTAGGAAAAGAATAACAGATTCAGGGCATTTATTATTCACTGGCACGTATTTTAAATTGATCAAAATGTATTTTGTAGGAGAGTAGAAAAATAATGAGAGAAGACAGCAGAAAGTATTTCAGTCTACCTTAGAAAACAAATCAGTCAGCACAGCATCTGAAGTTCCTATTTCAGATTCTAAAATATAAAACTATATCAACATTCTTTTCTCAAGAAATTAAGTTGTGCCAAATGTTGATTTGCCATGTGCATGATGAGTGCATGTGTTAAATGGAGGGGCTTCTACCATGCTGCACACCAAAACAGAAAAATCGAAGCAGTGGTCTGATAGCACAAAGACAGATGTAAACATACACTAATTTACAATTCAGTAGTGCAAGCTGCATGAGATACACTAACAAAACCATATCTAAGAAACATTCGTCCAATGCACCTGCGTATTTAACAGAGAATGAAAAATTAATTTGTGATCTTTTCTTTTTACTATGAAAAGGTACATAAAACCAACACACCTTTAATAAGTCCCTTTTCTTGCAATGTTTTCAAGGAGGGCCTTCGGGAGATGAACTTCTTTAATCTGCTTTTAACTCGGTTTCTGTCATTTGTGTCAGAGGCACTGTAGTTCAGTCTGAAAACTAAAGGAATCAAAAAGAAACAGATTCAGTGAAATTGTATTTTAAAACTAATAGCAGTTTGCTCAAATATCCTTAAAAAGTAGTGACCATAGCCACCCTAGTAAAGTCATGAAGTAGGGCAGCAATGTAGATGTTTGGATAGTAGAAAACATCTGATTAATACTTTTGTGAATAAACATGATGACTTCATTCTGCTGGTTAGTCACAGAGTTATATTATTTGTTGCCCATAAGTATTTGGATGGCGACCAGTTTACTCCTTAAATGATCACTAATCCCACAAATTCCACATGGATAATTTTTCAACTAAAACTCTGGACTCAGTGTGCTATGCCCTATTAGGTATATACTACTTGTTATGAAAAAGGGTGGATGGTTCACCACTAGTGGAAGACTGAATTCTCTTGCCAAGATGGATTAAGCATTACATATATATATATTTAATGCAGCTATAGAAAATATGGCTATGTGCCATGAAATGTATGCTAGATGCATTAATTTATAGGGAAAAAAGTATTCCCGTCTTAAAGATTATATTTTAAATATTTAGGCATTTATGAAACTGAGAAACATTTCGACCTCAATTTATTCCTGCTGTGTGTCAAAAATACATAGAACCCAGCTGCGCAAAATCCCCTGGAGAAAGTTTCAAAGGTATAAATTTAACTTTTTCTCTGCTGAGGTGCATGCAGGGCACTGTCATAGCTACTAAAATAGGCAGTATTAGTGTGAAAGAGAAATCAACATGCTCCAGAAGCAGCAGCAATGCCATGGGAAGACCCTTTTCAAAGATTTCCTTGGACAATCAGATTTTTAAAGTTTGATAACAATTCACTTGAGCCTCACCACCCTCGAATAACCCTTATCCTGTGTGCCCTTGAGCTCTCACACTTGCCCATTCCCTCAAATGCTGAGTAGGCAAATAGGGAACCAGAGCTGTCCTGCCTTCCCTGGCAAGGGACTCCAGCTGACAGAGAGGCTTCTGCTTTCTGTGGAAAATAACAGCTTTCCATCTTTTCTTGAAAATCAATAAACCAATCAATCAATCCACCAAAACACAGCATTGTCCACAAGTTGAACTTGCAGGAGTCAGTTGGTTAATTGTCTCTTCAACAGAATTTCTAAATAGTACCATGGATAATTTAGCTGCAGTTAGAGAGATGTTTCCTAATCTCCATATCCAGACTGAATCTCGCCTATAATGCAGTGATCCTCATATAGAGGATCCAAGCGTAGAGAGAAGGCAAAAATAAAAATATGATCAATATTATTGGGTCATTTCATAGCAAGAAGTTATAAACAGAATCAGAATGTTTAAAGGTGCACAATTATAAAACAATGGCAAGCTAAAATAACTGGTTAAACAACAGTAACAACCCTGGAATATTGTGATTTACATTACAAATCTGATTTTAACAGCCAAACTTATAAAATAGTTTACGTTTTGCTGTTGTCAAGGGAGAAAAACTTGCCAAATTGTTCATTTTAAGTAAATAGAACATAGCCAATTAAGGAAAACAATATTTAAACACATGCCTACGATGATCAGAGCATAGTTTGCTTCTGATTTCACTACTGATTTTAACAGAAGAGTGCTTCATTTTCCCACAGCACTAAAATGACCCCACACATACTTCCACAAACTAGTAATCACACAGGACAAATAAAATGACACTTTATTGGAAAATACATAGCTTGGTACAATAATCCACCACTTATAAAAAATAGAATTCACATTTTTTAATGGTAGCATTCTTGGAGTGATGTATCATAATATAAAGATTAGCATTTAATTGATGGTGCTTTTTTAACGTTATAGTGGAGGACTTTTTGTTTGAAATTGAGCAGTCCTTGGCAGGGACAGGCTGAAATTCCAAGTTCACTTGGATGTGCTATAAAAAGAACAACAAATGGATGTTTCTAATTCTGCATCTTAATGGTATTTGGAAACAGTGAATTGTGTTTAGTTTGGGGACTCACTTGTTGCTTATGGTCATTCTGTCCATAGTGATTCATATTTGGGTTTGCTTTTTCTCAACTTAGAGTGAAGCTACCTCAGTGCAAATCATAGAATAATTAGTGTTGGAAGGGACCTTAAGATCGTCTAGTTCCAACACCCCTGTCATGGGCAGGGACACCTCACACTAAACCATGTCACCCAATGCTCTGTCAAATTTGGCCTTGAGCACTGGCAGGGATGGAGCATTCAGAGCCTCACTGGACAACCCATCCCAGTGCCTCACCACTCTAACAGTAAAGAATTCTTATATGCAATCTAAACTTCCCCTGTTTAAGTCTGAACCTATTACCCCTTGTCCTACCACTACAGTCCCTAGTGAAGAGTCCCTCCCCAGCATCGCTATAGGCCCCCTTCAGGTACTAGAAGGCTGCTATGAGGTCTCCACGCAGCCTTCTTTTCTCCAGGTTGAACAGTCCCAACTTTCTCAGCCTATCTTCATATGGGAGGTGCTCCAGTCCCCTGATCATCCTCGTGGCCCTCCTCTGGACTTGTTTCAACAGTTCCATGTCCTTTTTATGTTGAGGACACCAGAACTGTACACAATACTCCAAGTGAGGTCTCACAAGAGTAGAGTAGAGGGCAGGAGTGAAAATATCTTTTAAGCCACTTCATGTGCCTGCCACATTTCCCATTCTGCAGGATTCTGAAGCATTTTTGCCCACTTGAATTACATGCTTAGCTCTGATTATACACCAGATTTGTGAAGATATTCTAACTGAAGTGAATGTGGTCATAGAGTGAATGGTAAGATCCCTCTGTTTAGAATGATGTATTAACCCAGCTGGAAGTTTTATACCTCAAACAGGTTTTATGGTGTTGAAACTACATCTAGAGGTAGGAATAATTATTGTTATGGATACTTCTGTGTGCTCCATGTTGAGTTGTATAACACATTTAAAAACAGCAGCAAAATTAATTTCAATGAATTTCTTATTTTATTCTATTAAGCACGTGTGAGTCACCAGAGGGAAACTCCAAGCCTCCCAGAAATTCAAGGGTTTATATTAGCATGTTCCAAAACCAAGCTTCGCCAGAAATATTCTTGTTGGGATCTCATTTAAAAATATTCCTTCTCTTGCCAAACCATTCTTCTCGCGATAACCCCACATTAAAATGATTTTGCTATTATAGTTGGAAATCCAAAGGGGACCAAATGTTACTTCCAAATAATAATTAAAAAGCAGTTATAAAACTCAAACCCAATAATTTATATTTTTGTAGTACGTTCCCTTTTAAATTTCAGGTTCTCACTTCAGCCATAAGAATCATCCATGAAAGACTGCTGGCAAAAGTTAAGCAACATAAAAAAGTGGAAAGCAGTTCCATACAGATGCTATATAGGCTATTTAAGGACCTAAGTATAAAATAATAGGAAATAAAATCTACTGTTTTTTTCTGCTGTATGTTCTCTGGTATACACTGGATAGGTGTGCCATTTGATCCCTTGTACTAAATAACCCCATACACTTGATTTCTAAAGCTACACACATTGACATATTCACATTAATGCTTCAAAATCAACATAGACAAGAAAGATAATTCCCCTTCCTTTGTGCAGACTTCATTTAAGTACTTCTTATATTGCTTCTGAGACAGAAAAAGGAAACACGTTTGCTCTGGCTGAGGCCAGGGTTTTTTATAGCACATGTATAGAGAACCCAACAGAGTACAATATTATGCTAAATTTCTTCTGCAAGTGCAAGTGGTTGCAAGGACATGTCAATCCAATACCAATAATGTAACCTGAATGCTGGTTGACTTCCATGTTTAGCTGGAAACAAAGTTGGACCCTGATATCCAGAACAGCATTTATAGTGACTTTGGTCACTTTATGATATATCTATTTTTCCCACAGGTGGGAGAGGTATGAAGGGACAAATGAAAAAAAAGACAAGATCTTTTCCTTAGATAATTTACTCTAGAATTAAGACATATGAAATCACAACAGTTTATCACATTAGGGAGGTGCAATAGAAAGTATAAACACATCTTTGTCCCTTCATGTTGGATAGCACTGTAACAGCATCAGCTGAATTAGGAAGGACAATTATAAGCTAAATTCTTTGTGGGGGGGAAAAAAAAGAAAGAAACACGAAGTAAGGAAAACTGACCTTTTTTTTGGACCCTTATTAATTCTTTCAATACTTAGTCAGTGGTGCAACTCTAACCCTAATATTCCTAATAACATATTAATACAAGAGTATCATGTAAAATGACAAAATAGAGTCTGTACAAGTTTTTACACAAGAAGACAGGTGGAAAGAAAGAATTATGCATTACCTCCAAAACACACAGTTCTGCAGAAATAATACCATCAGAGTCAATGAAAGGTTGTAAAAGATGTACAAATGAAGAATTACTTGCTGCAGTTTAGTGCACTAAATTGTATATACAATGCAATGAGAATAAACAAAATTTAAGCAGGATTAAGCAGTAGCTAGCATATTTACAAGGTGAAGTTACAAAAGCCTTTCTTTATAGTTTTGCCCTGGCCACAACCAGAAGAACCAGACAACACCCTAACCTAATCTTTTCAGGGCAAAGATCAAAAGTTTTAAGAGATGCCTTTTGGTGAATTTAGTCAAGTATGCAGACAATATATCTCTAGAAGACTCTTTTTCCTGGTTGTGATGTTCTGCACAGAACCTGAATGATTCAGAAAACAAAATATTTTCATATGTTCGAAACAGCTCCATATTTTATTGGCAAGATTTCGTAACTCCATGTAACACGATCTCATATTTCTTCCAATGACTTTTATTTCACTTTTATTTACAAAACATTTATACATAATTCAAATGGTTTACCTATGATTGCTTCCTGCCAGGTACACTATATCTGAAGACTTCAAACATGTTGAAAACATCATTTTTTGAAGAACTACCAATTAATGACTTTCTGAACTGTGACAATGGGTATTGACAGTGCTTGTCAGACTAAAGCACTATTGATTGTCTCACATCATGTGTATTGCAAAACCAATTTCTTCCAAGTGCCTCTTCCTAACTGAAATACATTATTATGATGCTTATCTGTATATTAGAGCACCCCAAATTATCCTATGCAATACATTTGGATGGAAAGGGCTCATATACAATGAAAAACAGCAGTTGGAGCAGATTAAGAAATTTGAAGGGCCTTACATTCATACTTTCATCAGCTTTGTTCTGCAGACAAAAAAAACAAACAGCAAACCACAACTCATCTAAACCACGCATTTCTTTTTAATCTTCTGGAGGACCTTAAAATTTCAGGAAGTTTTGGAGATAACTTTTAGTGTAACACCCATAAACTGAGACTTAATAATTCTTTTCCCAGGGAATATTGAAAGTGACAAGCTTGACCATTCAAAATACAGAATGCACTGATCAAAATCCTACCTTAACTTTCTTAAAATACATATGAACAGATCCATGGGCTTAACTGTGATCTCTGATTTCTTAAGCTAACAATTTTCTGAAGTGCTTCACAGCCTCACATCCAGAGTCTTTAACAGCATCTTGCAGGACTGAGAAAAATCTAAGATTGTAACAGGGGAGGTAGAAGTAGGTCCTATGAATTTTTATAATGAAAGTGCCAGTCTAACAGCAGTTCTATCACATATGTGTGAAAATATTAATTTAAAGGTATTAATTAGATAATTAATTAGTTTAAAGTACTGGGAATACTTAATTGCTGAGTGTCTCATCCCTCTGAAGAAATATATCTTAACATGAAGAAGCATATGAGTGTGACTATGTTCCAGGAGGCATTGTAATTTAAGAATATGTAATGACTCATGACTTTAGGTTTTATTGGATTTCACTGGAACTTGGAATTCAGCATATATTCAGATATTTTTGGCCTGCGGCAGATGTGAGACTAACACTAGTTCTTTAAGGAGCAGCATGCATTATTGTCTGCAATTGCTCGGTATGCTCAAGTGGAAGAGGAGAGTTTACAGGTCATGGAAAGAAGGGCTGGCCACTTGGGAAGAATATAAGGCTGCTGCTAGAGGATGTAGGAAAACTGCTAGGATGGCTAAGGCCTCCTTGGAATTAAAGCTGGTGAGAGGGGTCAAGGACAGCAGAAAGAGCTTTTTCAAATACATGGCAGGTAAAACTAACACCAGAGGCAATGTAGGCCCGCTGATGAACGGGACGGGTGCCCTGGTGACAGAAGATACAGAGATGGCAGAGTTACTGAATGACTTCTTTGTCTCTGTCTACTCTGCTGGAGGCAGTCCTGAAGAGCCCTGTACCGCTGAGACCTCGGATGAAGATAGGTCAACGGAGCGGTCTGCCTTAGTCGATGAGGAATGGGTTAAAGACCAGTTGAGCAATCTGGATATCCATAAATCCATGGGTCCAGATGGGATGCACCCGCGGGTGCTGAGGGAACTGGCTGAGGTCATTGCTAGACCGCTCTCCATCATCTTTACCAAGTCTTGGGAAACGGGAGAGGTGCCTGAGGACTGGAGGAAAGCAAATGTCACTCCTCTCTTCAAAAAGGGCAAGAAGGAGGACCCGGGTAACTATAGACCGGTTAGCCTCACCTCCATTCCTGGGAAAGTGATGGAACACCTTATCCTTGGTGCCATCTTAAGGCATATCAAGGATAAGAGGGTTATGAGGGGCAGTCAACATGGCTTCACCAAGGGGAAGTCGTGCTTGACCAATCTTGTAGCCTTTTATGAGGAAATAACACGGTGGATGGATGATGGTAGAGCGGTGGATGTGGTCTACCTCGACTTCAGCAAAGCGTTTGACACGGTCTCCCACAGCATCCTTGCGGCTAAATTGAGGAAGTGTGGTCTGGATGATCGGGTAGTGAGGTGGACTGTGAACTGGCTGAAGGAGAGAAGCCAGAGAGTTGTAGTCTATGGGGCGGAGTCTAGTTGGAGGCCTGTATCTAGTGGAGTGCCTCAAGGGTCGGTACTGGGACCAGTATTATTTAATATATTCATCAACGATTTAGATGAGGGAATTGAGTGTACTATCAGCAAGTTTGCTGATGACACTAAGCTGGGAGGGGTGGCCGACACGCCAGAAGGCTGTGCTGCCATCCAGAGGGACCTGGACAGGCTGGAGAGCTGGGCGGGGAATAACTTGATGAAATATAACAAGGGAAAGTGTAGAGTCCTGCATCTGGGCAGGAACAACCCCAGGTTCCAGTATAGGCTGGGGAACGACCTGTTAGAGAGCAGGGTAGGGGAGAGGGACCTGGGGGTCCTGGTGGACGACAGGGTGACCATGAGCCGACACTGTGCCCTTGTGGCCAAGAAGGCCAATGGCATCCTGGGGTGTATTAGAAAGGGGGTGGTTAGTAGGTCGAGAGAGGTCCTCCTTCCCCTCTACTCTGCCCTGGTGAGACCTCATCTGGAATATTGTGTCCAGTTCTGGGCCCCTCAGTTTAAAAAGGACAGGGACCTGCTGGAGATAGTCCAGCGCAGGGCAACTAAGATGATTAAGGGAGTGGAGCATCTCCCTTATGAGGAAAGACTGAGGGAGCTGGGTCTCTATAGTTTGGAGAAGAGGAGATTGAGGGGTGACCTTATTAGTGTATATAAATATATAAAGGGGGAGTGTCACGAGGATGGAGCCAGGCTCTTCTCAGTGGCAAACAATGAAAGGACAAGGGGTAATGGGTACAAACTGGAGCACAAGAGGTTCCACTTAAACCTGAGAAGAAACTTCTTCTCAGTGAGGGTGACGGAACACTGGAACAGGCTGCCCAGGGAGGTTGTGGAATCTCCTTCTCTGGAGACATTCAAAACCCGCCTGGACACGTTCCTGTGTAACCTTATCTAGGTGTTCCTGCTCCGGCAGGGGGATTGGACTAGATGATCTTTTGAGGTCCCTTCCAATCTCTAACCTACTGTGATACTGTGATACTGTGATAAATAGTTTTTCAACATGCACCAAAGTTTTGAGAGTGACACCAACAAGTCCCTGCCTCCTTTTTCTTTGTGATGCTATGAGATGGAGTCAATAAAGTCTTCTCATTAAGAATAAAGAATTCACTTCACCTACTTTATTTAGATAATGACTTTTGTCAGTCATCCTATTTTATCCCTTAGTGCAATCCCTCGACAGGTTACATGAGTTATCCCCACACTATAATTACTATATGCTTTTTGTTAAAGAGTACAATGAGAGGCTGCTTACAAGAGCTATACAAATGACTGGCAGGCAAAATGGAGAAATCAGGCATTACCCCTAATCCATATGTTTATGATAAACTTTAAAATTACAGATTTTATAGCTACAGAGCACAGATCCAAGAACTGTAGCACCAGGTAACAGAATGGGTATCGCTAGCCAGAGAACCCGGGACGATTTTGTTTGCATAAGCATTAAAGGACCCGAGGTCATTCAGGTTTATGGTCTTAAACCAGGTATTTGTCACAGCAAGTATGTATACATCTACAAATGTTTGGGCAGCAAGCTCAGAAATAAACAATAGGAAAAAGAAAGCGGTGATTATACAGCACAAATAACTTGTCTGTAATATGACAGCCTAACAACTTAAGTGCTTGGTAGTGTCATTATACTTCATGAAATTGGTGTGCATTAGCAGTAAAGATTCAATAAAATGACTATATAATTCATATTTTGCATCATGCTGTTATGCATATAAACTTTTTAAAAATTTTGTCCCCCACTCATAAGAAACAGAAATAAATGAATAGTATGTTAAACACCGCTAAACGCTTACATTGTGAAACAAACTGGCACTCCCCACATAGATTTTGTTAGTGGTATCTACACCATAAATATTTAGAAAAGTAAAGCAATATTTCTAAGCATGTATTAGATATATAAAGGAAGATTGTACTAAACTAATCTGAAATATTTCTTTAATAAAATAAACGGTCTTCTTTAGAAAAAGGAAATGTAAGGGACAAAATCTATTTGCACTTCAGTTGTGCATTTAGTATGATGCCAAATGGGAAATTGTTATCTAAATTAGAGTTGATGTAGAGAATTAAAACAATAATTGTGAAGTGACTAAGTAAGGTGTTAAAATGACCTTTGTTTAAAGGAGAACTATTGCATTGAAGGAGAGTTACCAGTGCAAGTGGTAGAGCTGATCTTTGTGCTTTCATGAATGACTTCAACAGAAAAAGTAGGAGCATTCCAAAACTACCTGTTGGTGAATCAAGTCTGTGAAGCATCATCAGTTTGACAAGAACAGGGATATGAGACAAAATCTCAGTAACATTGAGATCGGAATCTAGAGAAGCCAGATCTCATAGTACTCAATGCATGGTTAGGGAAGGATTAATGCAGAATATTTTTTTTTACAAGTGTGCAGCCTCGACCACTCATGTGTGAGGTGGAAATTCACACCAGGTGCAGGCAGCAGCCGTGAGAAGAACCAGGAGAATGTGGCTGCTGAGCCTTCAAAAGCAGATGGGGAGCTTAACACATTTGGCCAGTTAGAAAATGGCTGAGAAAGGCTGTGATTGTTCTCTATGAATTTGTTGGTGGGGGTGGGAAAAGGAGCAGGAGAGAAGAGGACAGCAGGGAGGGAGAAGAGCATTTTAAACTGCAGAACAATGTTGGCACAAGAATAAATGAGTATAAACTGGCCATAATATGAACTTCTAAAACACCCTTTCAAAGAAGTCATGGTGGCAAATAAAACTGAAAGAACTTAAGATGAAACTTAATAAATTTGTGAAAGAGGATACAGAACAAGTTACCTTGTGACAGGAGGGATGGGACTAAATCACCCAGGGCACACTAAGTCTTTCTTTCCACATTTTTTTTGGTATTGTCACAAGATTAGAAATGTTATTATACACACTTAACCTGACTACAAAAACCACAATGCCAGAAATCAATGAGTTCATTTTATTCACACAGTATGACCAGTTTATGTTCATCTAATGTAAACCATGTGGGACTTGGATGAGATCTGCTGCAGTACACAAAGTCAGACTATTCAGGCTCTAGGAAGAGAGAGTATGGCAAGCTTAGGAAGGGGAAACTGGTATCTCCTAGCTCTTGTCAGGGATTAGGGCTCGACAGCCTCTTTGCAAATACTAGCTGCTGTTCCTTATCTACCCTGTACTGAGAGTGATTTTGTATGAGCACAGTAGCATTGCAGTGTTAGCACATACATTGCAATCTGTCCTCGATTTCATACCTAAAACCCCATTTGAATCCAACCACTCCGGCAGTCACTCTGGTCTGTCAGGCAGCACAGTGTGGGCAGCACAAACGTCTGAGCTCTGCTCCCACAGCCAAAGAGCCACAGTGTTAGCACATGCATTGCAATCTGTCCTCGATTTCATACCTAAAACCGCATTTGAATCCAACCACTCCGGCAGTCACTCTGGTCTGTCAGGCAGCACAGTGTGGGCAGCACAAACATCTGAGCTCTGCTCCCACAGCCAAAGAGCCAGGAGTTAAATCTGCTGCTGGGAATCTTCAGCACACAGTGAGCTTTTCAAGGGTGTCACCATCATTGCACTTGCTCCTCACTTTCATAAATAAAAGTCCACTTGAATCATACCTGTCAGGAGCTTGCTCTCTGCTGCCAAGCAGCAGAGTGACTGAAGCACGAACGTCTGAGCTCTGCTGCCACAGCCGAAGAGCCAGGAGGCAAACAGGTGCTGGGCATACTAAAGCACATAGCTTTGCAGCGTTAGCACATATATTGCAATCTGTCCTCGATTTCATACCTAAAACCCCATTTGAGTCCAACCACTTCCATGCTCACTCTGTTCTGTGAGGCACTACAGTGAGGGCACAGCACGAACGTCTGGTCTCTGCTCCCACAGCCAAAGAGCCAGGAGTTAAAGCTGCTGCTGGGAACCTTCACAACACACTGAGATTTTCAACAGTGTCTTCATCATCATTGCATTTGCTCCTCACTTTCACACCTAAAAGTCCATTTGAATCCAACCTCTCCGGTGATCTCTCTGGGCTGCCAGGCAGCACAGTGAAGCACAAAGGTTTCAACTCTGCTTCCACTGCCGAAGAGCCAGGAGGGGGAGCTGGCGCTGGAAATCTTCACATATTCAGCTTTGAAGCTGTGCAACTGACATTGCTGTCTCTCCTCCATTTCATACCTAAAACCCCGTTTGAAACCAAGCTCTCCGGGGGTCTCTCTGGGCTCCCTGGAACAGAGTGACTGAAGCACGAACGTTTGTCCTCTGCACCTGCAGCCGAAGAGCCAGGAGGGAAAGCTTCTGCCGGGACTCTTCAGCACACAGTCAGCTTTTCAGCATTAGCTTTTACATTACAGTGTCTCCTCGATTTCATACCTGAAACCCTATTTGAATCTACTCCGTGCCGTGGTCACTCTGGTCTGCCAGGCAGCACTGTGACTGCAGCACGAATGTTTGCCCTGTGTTCCCACAGCCAAAGAGCCAGGAGTGAAAGCTGCTGCTGGGCATACTCAGCACCCAGTCAGCTTTGCAGCATTCGCACTTACATTACAGTGTCTCCTCGATTACATACCTAAAACCCCATTTGAATCTATCCACTGCTGTGGTCACTCTGGCCTGCCAGGCATCACTGTGACTGCAGCGCGAATGTTTGCCCTGTGTTCCCACAGCCAAAGACCCAGGAGTGAAAGCTGGTGCTGGGCATACTAAGCACATAGCATTGCAGTGTTAGCACATACATTGCAATCTGTCCTCGATTTCATACCTAAAACCCCATTTGAATCCAACCACTCCGGCAGTCACTCTGGTCTGTCAGGCAGCACAGTGTGGGCAGCACAAACGTCTGAGCTCTGCTCCCACAGCCAAAGAGCCAGGAGTTAAATATCTACTTGGGAATCCTCAGCACACAGTGAGCTTTTCAAGGGTGTCACCATCATTGCACTTGCTCCTCACTTCCATAAATAAAAGTCCACTTGAATCATACCTGTCAGGAGCTTGCTCTCTGCTGCCATGCAGCAGAGTGACTGAAGCACGAACATCTGAGCTCTGCTGCCACAGCCGAAGAGCCAGGAGGCAAACAGGTGCTGGGCATACTAAAGCACATAGCTTTGCAGCGTTAGCACATATATTGCAATCTGTCCTCGATTTCATACCTAAAACCCCATTTGAGTCCAACCACTCCGGCAGTCACTCTGGTCTGTCAGGCACTACAGTGAGGGCACAGCACGAACGTCTGGTCTCTGCTCCCACAGCCAAAGAGCCAGGAGTTAAAGCTGCTACTGGGAACCTTCACAACACATTGAGATTTTCAACGGTGTCTTTACCATCATTGCAGTTGCTCCTCACTTTCAAACCTAAAAGTCCATTTGAATCCAACCTCTCCGGTGATCTCTCTGGGCTGCCAGGCAGCACAGTGAAGCACGAAGGTTTCAACTCTGCTTCCACTGCCGAAGAGCCAGGAGGGGAGCTGGCGCTGGAAATCTTCACATACTCAGCTTTGAAGCTGTGCCACTGACATTGCTGTCTCTCCTCCATTTCATACCTAAACCCCGTTTGAAACCAAGCTCTCCGGGGGTCTCTCTGGGCTCCCTGACAGAGTGAATGAAGCACTAACGTTTGTCCTCTGCTCCTGCAGCCGAAGAGCCAGGAGGAAAGCTCTGCCGGGACTCTTCAGCACCCAGTCAGCTTTTCAGCATTAGCTTTTACATTACAGTGTCTGCCTCGATTTCATACCTGAAACCCTATTTGAATCTACTCAGTGCCGTGGTCACTCTGGTCTGCCAGGCAGCACTGTGACTGCAGCACGAATGTTTGCCCTGTGTTCCCACAGCCAAGAAGCCAGAGATGAAGCTTGCCTGCTGGGCATACTCAGCACCCAGTCAGCTTTGCAGCATTCGCACTTACATTACAGTGTCTCCTCGATTACATACCTAAAACCCCATTTGAATCTATCCACTGCTGCGGTCACTCTGGCCTGCCAGGCATCACTGTGACTGCAGCACAAATGTTTGCCCTGTGTTCCCACAGCCAAAGACCCAGGAGTGAAAGCTGGTGCTGGGCATACTAAGCACATAGCATTGCAGTGTTAGCACATACATTGCAATCTGTCCTCGATTTCATACCTAAAACCCCATTTGAATCCAACCACTCCGGCAGTCACTCTGGTCTGTCAGGCAGCACAGTGTGGGCTGCACAAACGTCTGAGCTCTGCTCCCACAGCCAAAGAGCCAGGAGTTAAATCTGCTGCTGGGAATCTTCAGCACACAGTGAGCTTTTCAAGGGTGTCACCATCATTGCACTTGCTCCTCACTTCCATAAATAAAAGTCCACTTGAATCATACCTGTCAGGAGCTTGCTCCCTGCTGCCATGCAGCAGAGTGACTGAAGCACGAACGTCTGAGCTCTGCTGCCACAGCCGAAGAGCCAGGAGGCAAACAGGTGCTGGGCATACTAAAGCACATAGCTTTGCAGCGTTAGCACATATATTGCAATCTGTCCTCGATTTCATACCTAAAACCCCATTTGAGTCCAACCACTCCCATGCTCACTCTGTTCTGTGAGGCACTACAGTGAGGGCACAGCACGAACGTCTGGTCTCTGCTCCCACAGCCAAAGAGCCAGGAGTTAAAGCTGCTACTGGGAACCTTCACAACACACTGAGATTTTCAACAGTGTCTTCATCATCATTGCAGTTTCTCCTCACTTTCAAACCTAAAAGTCCATTTGAATCCAACCTCTCCGGTGATCTCTCTGGGCTGCCAGGCAGCACAGTGAAGCACGAAGGTTTCAACTCTGCTTCCACTGCCGAAGAGCCAGGAGGGGGAGCTGGCGCTGGAAATCTTCACATACTCAGCTTTGAAGCTGTGCCACTGACATTGCTGTCTCTCCTCCATTTCATACCTAAACCCCGTTGTAAACCAAGCTCTCCGGGGGTCTCTCTGGGCTCCCTGGAACAGAGTGATTGAAGCACTAACGTTTGTCCTCTGCTCCTGCAGCCGAAGAGCCAGGAGGGAAAGCTTCTGCCGGGACTCTTCAGCACACAGTCAGCTTTTCAGCATTAGCTTTCACATTACAGTGTCTCCTCGATTTCATACCTGAAACCCTATTTGAATCTACTCAGTGCCGTGGTCACTCTGGTCTGCCAGGCAGCACTGTGACTGCAGCACGAATGTTTGCCCTGTGTTCCCACAGCCAAAGAGCCAGGAGTGAAAACTGCTGCTGGGCATACTCAGCACCCAGTCAGCTTTGCAGCATTCGCACTTACATTACAGTGTCTCCTCGATTACATACCTAAAACCCCATTTGAATCTATCCACTGCTGTGGTCACTCTGGCCTGCCAGGCATCACTGTGACTG
>NW_026901665.1:0-52763 GCF_033783945.1 Neopsephotus bourkii | reverse complement strand
TCCCAGCTTTAACTGCAGGGAACGGGGGGGGTCAATGGGGACATGGGGGTCAATGGGGACATGGGGGTCAATGGGGATGGGGGTCAATGGGGACATTGGGGTCAATGGGGACATTGGGGTCAATGGGGACATTGGGGTCAATGGGGATGGGGGTCAATGGGGACATTGGGGTCAATGGGGATGGGGGGCTCAATGGGGACATTGGGGTCAATGGGGATGGGGGGCTCAATGGGGACATGGGGGTCAATGGGGACATTGGGGTCAATGGGGACATCGGGGGCTCAATGGGGACATGGGGGTCATTGGGGATGGGGGGCTCAATGGGGATGGGAGGCTCAATGGGGACATTGGGGTCAACGGGGATAGGGGGCTCAATGGGGACATGGGGGTCAATGGGGATAGGGGGCTCAATGGGGACATTGGGGTCAATGGGGACGGGGGGCTCAATGGGGACATGGGGCTCAATGGGGAGGGGGGTGCAATGGGGACATGGGGGTCAATGTAGATTGGGGGGCTCAATGGGGACATTGGGGTCAACGGGGATAGGGGGCTCAATGGGGACATGGGGGTCAATGGGGATGGGGGCTCAATGGGGACATGGGGGCCAATGGGGACATGGGGGTCAATGGAGATGGGGGTCAATGGGGATGGTGTGTCTATGGGGGTGTCTATGGGGGGTGTCTATGGGGTTGTCTATGGGGGTGTCTATGGGGGTGCCCTCACACTGCCGGTTCAGCGCCTTCTGCATCCTCAGCCTCAGCTTCTCCTGCGGGGTCAGCTTGGGCTGGAAGGATCCAGAGCCCCTGTGAGCGGGGGGGGGGGCACACGGGGATGCGCTGCACCCCCCCCTTTCAATGGGACCCCCCCCCAGGGCCCCATCCATGGTGGGACCCCCCCCCAGCAGCACCCATGGGTGCTTGGGGGGCACTGGGTGATGGGGACAGCACAGAGGAATGGGGGGGGGGGGGGATCTTGGGGGTCCCAGTGCTCTGTGGCCTGCTCCCAATGGATCCCAGGGCCCCAACTCCCAGTGGGTCCCAGTGCTGGATCCCAATGGGTCCCATTGCCCCAGTGCCATCTCCCAATGGATCCCATTGCCCCATGGCCATCTCCCAATGGATCCCATTGCCCCATGGCCATCTCCCAATGGATCCCATTGCCCCACGGCCATCTCCCAGTGGATCCCATTGCTCCACTGCCATCTCCCAATGGATCCCATTGCCCCACTGCCATCTCCCCATGGGTCCCAGTGCTGGATCCCAATACATTTAACACCCCAACTCCCCCCCAGATCCCATTGCCCCATTGCCAGCAGCCCCAATGGGGGGGTGTTCCCCGCTCCCCCCCCCCCCCATTATCCCAAGGGCTATCCCGGCCGGTCCCAGGCTCCCAGCGGGAAGCGGGATGAGCACGGGGGGGCCCCCCCTCTGCTGCGCTTCCGTTCTTACTGACTTTGGCAGCTCCCGTCTCTTTACCGGCTGCACTGTCAGGCCTATGGGGGGGAAGGATGGGGTCAGGATCCGGCATTCCCAGTATTCCCAGTATTCCCAGTATTCCCAGTATTCCCATTGCCGCCTTTCGGGCCTCACTTTTTCAGCTTCTCCCCCACGGCGGGCGATGCTGTGGGGCGCGGAGCCTTGTCCCGCTCCGGAGACTGGGATCTACTGGGGCTGCGGGAATCGCTGCGGCTCCGGCTGCTGCGGCTGCTGCTCCAATGGCGCCGGCGCCGGGAGCGCGAGCGGCTCCTGGGAAAGGGGGGGTCCATAGGGAATGAGGATGGATGGGAGGGGGGGGGGGGATGGATGGAGCAGCCCCAAGGAAAGGGAATGGGAACTGGGTGAGGAGCTCAGCGGGAGCCAGAAACAGGACTTTGGGTCCCTATGGATGCTCCATTGGGTCCTATGGGAGCTCCCCATTGGGTCCTATGGGAGTTTGATTGTGTTCTATGGGACCTCCCCACTGTGTCCTATGGGAGCTCCCCGTTGTGTCCTATGGGAGTTTGATTGTGTTCTATGGGACCTCCCCACTGTGTCCTATGGGAGCTCCCCACTGTGTCCTATGGGAGCTCCCCATTGTGTCCTATGGGAACTTCCCATTGTGTCCTATGGGAACTTCCCATTGTGTCCTATGGGAGCTCCATGGTGTCCTATGGATGCTACATGGTGTCCTATGGGACCTCCCAATTGTGTTCTATGGGAGCCCCCCACTGTGTCCTATGGGAGCTCCCCAGTGTGTCCTATGGGAGCTCCATAGTGTCCTATGGATGCTCCATGGTGTCCTATGGATGCTCCATGGTGTCCTATGGGACCTCCCAATTGTGTTCTATGGGAGCCCCCCACTGTGTCCTATGGGAGCTCCCCATTGTGTCATATGGGAGTATCCCACTGTGTTCTATGGGACCTCCCCACTGTATCCTATGGGAGCACCCCATTGTGTTCTACGGGACCTCCCCACTACGTCCTATGGATGCTCTATTGTGTTCTATAGGAGCTCCACTGTATCCTATGGGACCCCCCCACTGTGTCCCATGGGATCTCCCCGCTGTGCTCAAGGAGCATCCCCATTGGATCCCGATGATCCCAACCCCATCCCACCCCATTCCCATGGCAGCGCTCACCTGGACCAGCGGCGGGAGCTGTAGCGATGGCCCCGCTCCGGGGAATAGGACCTGGAGCGCCGGCGCCCGTCCCGGGACCCCCCTCCGGAATAGCGGCGGGAGCGGGAGCGCGAGCGGGAATAGCGGTACCCATGGCAACGGCCGGAACGGCCGGAGCGGTGCGAGCCCCCCCCGCGGTGGGAGCGGGAGCTGGAGCGGGAGCTGGATGAGGATGAGGAGGGCGACGTGGATGAGGAGGAAGAGCGGCGCCTGCAATGGAAGCTTGGGATGAGGCTGGGATCCTGCTTTTGGGATCCATTGTATGGATGCGGTGATGGAGGCTCCGTCCCCCATTCCCATTCCCTGCTGGGAAAGGACTTGGGGTGCTGGTCAATGGGGAAATGGACATGAGCCGGGTTCAGTGTGTGCTTGAGCCCAGTGCATCAAAAGGAACAGGGTGAAGGAGGGGATCCTGCCCCTTTGCTGTGGTGAGGCCTCACTGGGAGCACTGGGCGCAGTTGTGGTGTCCCCAGCATGAAGAGGACATGGATCTGTTGGGACAATCCAGAGGAGGCCATGAGGATGCTCAGGGGTTGGAGCAGATCCCATATGGAGCCGGGATGAGAACATTGGGGCTGGAGGAGAGAAGGATGCAGGGAGAGCTCAGAGCATCCTTCCAGTATCGGAAGGGGGGATATAGGGATGCTGGGGAGGGACTTAGTGATAGGACAAGGGATAATGGGTTAAAACTTAAATAGGGGAAGTTTAGATGGGATATAAGGAGGGAATTCTTTCCTGTTATGGTGGTGAAGCACTGGGATGGGTGCCCAGGGAGGTTGGGAATGCTCCATCCCTGGCACTGCTCAAGGCCAGGCTGGATAAAGCCTTGGGTACCACAGTTTAGCGCCTATGGTTGGAACTGGGTGATCCCATCCCCATCCATTGCTCCTATGGGAAGCGGCACTGACCGGGCGGATGCTCCATGGGCGGGCAGCGGCTGGCCCGGTGCGGCGCGGGCTCTGCCGGGAATGCCGTCGGTGGGAGCGGGAGCGGGAGCGGGTTCCTCGTCGCTGCCCCCGAAGCTGGTGATGAAGGTGATCTTCTCCTCCCGCGCCGGGGATGGGGAGCGGGAGCGGGAGCGGGAGCATGAGGTCGATTCCGATGGGGAGCTGGGGAGGGATAATGGGGATCAGGGGGGGGAGTGGAGGTCCCGAAGGGGGGAAGGGTATGGGGAAAGGGGGGGCATTGGGGGGCACTCACCGCTTGTAGGGGTCGTAGGTGGGGCTGTCCCGGCGGGCGTAGCTGTGGAGGAGAGGAGTTCCCAAGGGAAGGGGAAGGGATAGGGATAGGGAAGGGTCCAGGCACCAGGGGATGGGTGATGGGAATGGGATGGGGGCGGGATCCCAGCTCTGGAGATGGGAATGGGATGGAGGCTGGATCCCAGCTCCGGGAGATGGGAATGGGATGGAGGTTGGGTCCCAGCTCTGGAGATGGGAATGGGATGGAGGCTGGATCCCAGCTCTGGAGATGGGAATGGGATGGAGGCGGGATCCCAGCTCTGGAGATGGGAATGGGATGGAGGCTGGATCCCAGCTCCAGGAGATGGGAATGGGATGGAGGCTGGATCCCAGCCCCGGGAGATGGGAATGGGATGGAGCAGGGATGGAAGCTGTATCCCAGCTCTGGAGATGGGAATGGGATGGAGGCGGGATCCCAGCTCCGGGAGATGGGAATGGGATGGAGCAGGGATGGGAGCTGTATCCCAGCATCGGGAGATGGGAATGGGATGGAGCAGGGATGGGAGCTGTATCCCAGCTCCGGGAGATGGGAATGGGATGGAGCAGGGATGGGAGCTGTATCCCAGCTCCAGGAGATGGGAATGGGATGGAGCAGGGATGGAAGCTGTATCCCAGCTCCGGGAGATGGGAATGGGATGGAGCAGGGATGGGAGCTGTATCCCAGCTCCGGGAGATGGGAATGGGATGGAGCAGGGATGGAAGCTGTATCCCAGCTCTGGGAGATGGGAATGGGATGGAGCAGGGATGGGAGCTGTATCCCAGCTCCTGGAGATGGGAATGGGATGGAGCAGGGATGGGAGCTGTATCCCAGCTCCGGGAGATGGGAATGGGATGGAGCAGGGCTGGGTGCTGGATCCCAGCATTGGGAATGCCATGGCCGCAGCACCCACCTGGGGGGACTGATCTTCCGGCCTTTCAAGCGCTTCTCCCGGAATTCCCTCCTCTGGCGCCGGGAACGTCGGCCCTGTGGGAAGCATCTGGAGCTCAGGACCCCCTCCGGCAGCAGGGAATATGGGAACGGTTCCCTATGGATCCATCCCATACCGAGTACATGGCCTTCTCCTCCTCCAGAGCCTTGGCATTCTTGATGGCCTCCGCCTCCTCCTTGTCCTTCCGCAGCATCCTTGGGATGAAGGCTCCATCAGAGCCCCCATAGGGAAAGGGATGGGGCGCCTGGGACCGGAGCGCATCCATAGGGATTCTCCCTTTGGAATACGGCCCCGCTCCACCCTTACCTGACAAAGTCACCCTCGGCCATCCCATAGGTGGTCGCCTGCTTGTTGAGGTCGGCCACTTGCTCCTGGTTGAGCTCATCCACGTCCACTTCCACATCTGGGAATGTTGGGAATAGGGAGGGAGCTGAGCACGGATCCAGGGATCAGCATTGGGATAAGGGGTTGGAATGAGGGGGGGGTAGTACCAATGTCGGGAATGACTTCATCCTCATCCGTGTTGCTGTTTTCCTCCTCAGAATCCTCCTCTTCCCGACCCTTTTCCGTGCTGTTTTCCAGCTCGGCCACGGTGCTGTCCTCATAGGTGTACCCAATGGAAGCCTTCTTCTCAGCCAGCCTGCACATGGGGATGCTCAATCCCAATTCCCACCCCGTTTCCCTCTTCCAGAGCTTGGGAATACCGCGGCATTCCCATTGGGATGACTCACTTCTTCTTCTCCTCCTCATTGGGCTTGGGTAGGCCCCCATAGAGCTCATCCATGTAGATCTGGTACAGGCACTGCTCCTCCGAGACTGGAAGCACAGCGGGCGGGATGCAGGGATGCTATGGGAAAAGGGGGGGGGGGGGGGCTGTGCCCCATAACTTATGGGGCGCCCCATAGGGCACTCACTGCCGGCGAAGTCGTTCTGGACCAGGCCCCGGTAGCGCTCGTAGTTGCATTTGCGCTCGTCTGATTCCTGCTCTGGGGAACTGCAATGGAAGCAGAAAGCTTGGGAATGCCGGGAATGGTGCAAGGGAAGGGAAAAGCATCCCCAGGGGGAGATTCCCAGTTCCTAAAGGATGGGGAATGCCGGCCTTGTGCTGGGATTTGGAGCGAGCAGGGATGGAGGCCACTAAGGGATCATTCCCGGTTGGAATTCCCTTTGGAATGGGATGTCAAGGACCAGGAGCAGCTCTGGGACATGGGATGGAGCCAATCCCATGCCTAGGAGGTGGCTCCATGAGATTCCCAGTTCCTAAAGGATGGGGAATGCCGGCCTTGTGCTGGGATTTGGAGTGAGCAGGGATGGAGGCAACCACTAAGGGATCATTCCCGGTTGGAATTCCCTTTGGAATGGGATGTCAAGGCCCAGGAGCAGCTCTGGGACATGGGATGGAGCCAATCCCATGCCTAGGAGGTGGCTCCATGAGATTCCCAGTTCCTAAAGGATGGGGAATGCCGGCCTTGTGCTGGGATTTGGAGCATGCAGGGATGGAGGCCACTAAGGGATCATTCCCAATTGGAATTCCCTTTGGAATGGGATGTCAAGGACCAGGAGCAGCTCTGGGACATGGGATGGAGCCAATCCCATCCCTAGGAGGTGGCTCCATGAGATTCCCAGTTCCTAAAGGATGGGGAATGCCGGCCTTGTGCTGGGATTTGGAGTGAGGAGGGATGGAGGCCACTAAGGGATCATTCCCGGTTGGAATTCCCTTTGGGAAGGGGATGTCAAGGACCAGGAGCAGCTCTGGGACATGGGATGGAGCCAATCCCATCCCTAGGAGGTGGCTCCATGAGATTCCCAGTTCCCAAAGGATGGGGAATCCCGGCCTTGTGCTGGGATTTGGAGCATGCAGGGATGGAGACAGCCACTAAGGGATCATTCCCAATTGGAATTCCCTTTGGAATGGGATGTCAAGGACCAGGAGCAGCTCTGGGACATGGGATGGAGCCAATCCCATGCCTAGGAGGTGGCTCCATGAGATTCCCAGTTCCTAAAGGATGGGGAATGCCGGCCTTGTGCTGGGATTTGGAGCAGGGATGGAGGCCACTAAGGGATCATTCCCAGTTGGAATTCCCTTTGGAATGGGATGTCAAGGACCAGGAGCAGCTCTGGGACATGGGATGGAGCCAATCCCATCCCTAGGAGGTGGCTCCATGAGATTCCCAGTTCCTAAAGGATGGGGAATGCCGGCCTTGTGCTGGGATTTGGAGCGAGCAGGGATGGAGGCCACTAAGGGATCATTCCCAGTTGGAATTCCCTTTGGGAAGGGGATGTCAAGGACCAGGAGCAGCTCTGGGACATGGGATGGAGCCAATCCCATGCCTAGGAGGTGGCTCCATGAGATTCCCAGTTCCTAAAGGATGGGGAATGCCGGCCTTGTGCTGGGATTTGGAGCAGGGAGGGATGGAGGCCACTAAGGGATCATTCCCGGTTGGAATTCCCTTTGGAATGGGATGTCAAGGCCCAGGAGCAGCTCTAGGACATGGGATGGAGCCAGAGCCAAACCCATCCCTATGGGTTACCCCATGGATGACTCCATCCCCTGCTCCCTCCACCTCATCCTTTGGGTACCGGGGGCTCCGCATTGATCCCAATGCAATTCCCAGCCTCCATCCGGAGCACCCCAATTCCCATTGGAATTCCCCCCCCCCCCCTCACATGGGGTTCAGCAGGGCTGGGCTGTAACTGGGGATGTGATCCAGGTGCGCCCGCACGTCGAAGCGGTCGATCATGTTGTTGGTGTCTCCTTGCCAGGGCATCCTATGGGAAAAGAGGTGGGAATACTGGGAATGCCCATTGGGAAGAGCATCCCCCCCATTCCCATGGGAGCAGCCCCATTCCCATGGGAGCAGCCCCATTCCCATCGCAGCAGCCCCATTCCCATCGCAGCAGCCCCATTCCCATTGGAGCAGCCCCATTCCCATCGCAGCAGCCCCATTCCCATTGGAGCACCCCCATTCCCATTGGAGCAGCCCCATTCCCATAGCAACAGCCCCATTCCCATTGCAGCACCCCCATTCCCATCGCAACAGCCCCATTCCCATTGGATCAGCCCCATTCCCATTGGCGCATCCCCATTCCCATAGGAACAGCCCCATTCCCATTGGAGCAGCCCCATTCCCATCGGAACAGCCCCATTCCCATTGGAGCAGCCCCGTTCCCATAGCAACAGCCCCATTCCCATTGCAGCAGCCCCATTCCCATTGGAACAGCCCCATTCCCATTGGAGCAGCCCCATTCCCATCGCAGCAGCCCCATTCCCATTGGAGCACCCCCGTTCCCATTGGCGCAGCCCCATTCCCATCGCAGCAGCCCCGTTCCCATCGCAGCAGCCCCATTCCCATAGGAGCAGCCCCATTCCCATTGGAGCAGCCCCATTCCCATTGGAGCAGCCCCATTCCCATTGGAGCAGCCCCATTCCCATTGGAGCAGCCCCGTTCCCATTGGAGCAGCCCCATTCCCATAGCAACAGCCCCATTCCCACCGCAGCAGCCCCATTCCCATCGCAGCAGCCCCGTTCCCATAGCAACAGCCCCATTCCCATCGCAGCAGCCCCGTTCCCATTGGCGCAGCCCCGTTCCCATTGGAGCAGCCCCGTTCCCATCGCAGCAGCCCCGTTCCCATAGCAACAGCCCCGTTCCCATAGCAACAGCCCCATCCCCATGCGGTACCCACATGTTCACCGGGCTCTCAGCAGCCAAGGCCACGGCTGAATCCAGGTGGATTTTGCAGGCTCGGCCGTGGACCTGCAGGAACTGGGCCGGATCCTTCTTCTGGAGCGGGAAAAGAGGGGTGGGAACGGGGAAGGGAGGGGTGAGGAGCGGGGAGAGCCAATGGGAACCCCAATCCATAGGGAACAGGGAGCCCCAATCCATAGGGAACAGGGAGCCCTGAGCCATAGGGAACAGGGAGCCCTGATCCATAGGGAACAGGGAGCCCTGATCCATAGGGAACAGGGAGCCCCGATCCATAGGGAACAGGGAGCCCTGATCCATAGGGAAAAGTGGGAGCCCTGAGCCATAGGGAACAGGGAGCCCTGAGCCATAGGGAACAGGGAGCCCTGAGCCATAGGGAACAGGGAGCCCCAATCCATAGGTGAGGGGAATTAGGGAGGGAGCCCTGAGCCATAGGCAGGGAGCCCTGAGCCATAGGGAACAGGGAGCCCTGAGCCATAGGGAGGAGGGTTTTCATCCATAGGGAACAGGGAGCCCCGATCCATAGGGAAAAGGGAGCCCTGATCCATAGGGAACAGGGAGCCCTGATCCATAGGGAACAGGGAGCCCTGAGCCATAGGGAACAGGGAGCCCCGAGCCATAGGGAACAGGGAGCCCTGAGCCATAGGGAACAGGGAGCCCTGATCCATAGGGAACAGGGAGCCCTGATCCATAGGGAACAGGGAGCCCTGAGCCATAGGGAAAAGGGTGCCCTGATCCATAGGGAACAGGGAGCCCTGATCCATAGGGAACAGGGAGCCCTGATCCATAGGGAAAAGGGAGCCCTGAGCCATAGGGAAAAGGGAGCCTTGAGCCATAGGGAATGCAGGCCCCAGAGTCCCATGGTGGGGTCCCATTATCGGAGTCTGAGGGGGGTTCCATGGAGGGTGTTCCCATTATCCCAGTTCCATGGGGGGGTGTTCCCGTTATCCCAGTTCTAGGTGGGGTGTTATCCCAGTGATATATGGGGGTTGTTTGTTGGGGGTGTGTTTGGTTTGGGGTTGGGGGGGATGTTCCCATTATCCCTCTCCCATAGGGGGGTGTTCCTGTTATCCCAGTGATACATGGAGGGGGGTGTTTCCGTTGTCCCGGTTCTGGGGGGGGGTGTTTTTTTTGTGGGGCTGTTCCCGTTATCCCGGTCCCATGGGGGCTGCTCCCATTATCCCAGTTATAGGAGAGGTCCCATGGGGGGGATGTTCCCATTATCCCTATCCCATGGGGGGGATGTTCCCATTATCCCTGTCCCATGGGGGGGTGTTCCCGTTATCCCGGTTATAGCAGGGATCCAATCCAGGGGGCTGTTCCCGTTATCCCTATCCCATGGGGGTGGGGCTGTTCCCGTTATCCCGGTGCTAGGGGGGGTCCCATAGGGGCTGTTCCCGTTATCCCGGTTATAGCAGGGATCCAATGGGGGGGCTGTTCCCATTATCCCTATCCCATAGGGGGGTGTTCCCGCTATCCCTATCCCATAGGGGAGCTGTTCCCATTATCCCTATCCCATAGGGGGGCTGTTCCCGCTATCCCAATCCCATAGGGGGGCTATTCCCGTTATCCCTATCCCATGGGGGGGCTGTTCCCGTTATCCCGGTCCCATGGGGGGGGCTGTTCCCATTATCCGTATCCCATAGGGGGGCTGTTCCCGTTATCCCTATCCCATGGGGGGGCCTGTTCCCGTTATCCCGGTCCCATAGGGGAGCTGTTCCCATTATCCCTATCCCATAGGGGGCTGTTCCCGTTATCCCTATCCCATAGGGGCGATGTTCCCGTTATCCCTATCCCATGGGGGGTCCCATAGGGTCTGTTCCCGTTATCCCGGTCCCATAGGAGGGCTATTCCCGTTATCCCTATCCCATAGGGGAGCTGTTCCCGTTATCCCTGTCCCATAGGGGGGGGTCCCATAGGGTCTGTTCCCGTTATCCCGGTGCCAGGGGGGCGGTGCTCCCGCTATCCCGTTCCGGGTTCCCTCACGATCTTCTCGTAGTACTCCCGGCGCCGCTCCGCCCGTTTCTTGTAATCCACCATCATCCCGCGCAGCTTCCGCTCGTGCTTCCGCGCCTCGTGCCACATCCCGCCGGTTCCGCCCCCCCCCCCCCCCCAAGGACCTCGAGCACCTCCGGTAACACCGGGACCGGGCCCTACGGAGAGAGCGGGGCGGAACCATCAACGGGGGGAACCATAAAGAAAGGGGGGAAGGAGAAGGGGGGGACGCGGAGGGGAGCGGAGCCGCCGCCGCCGCCATTACCCACCAGCGCCGAGCCCGCGGCACCGAGCGCGCCGGAAGCGGAAGTGGGAAGGAAGGGAGGGAGGAGAAAGGGGGCGTGGTCTGAGGAGGGCGGTCCCGCAGCGATGGTGGTCCGACCGGAAACGGGGGTACGGTGGGCAGAGCGGTTCAGTTCCGGGGCTACACAGGGCAGACCCTATATGGTACCGGGGCTATAGGGGACAGACCCTATATGGTACTGGGGCTATAGGGACAGACCCTATACGGTACCGGGGCTATAGGGACAGGCCCTATATGGTACCGGGGCTATATGGGACAGACCCTATATGGTACCGGGGCTATAGGGGACAGACCCTATATGGTACTGGGGCTATAGGGACAGACCCTATATGGTACCCGGGCTATAGGGACAGGCCCTATATGGAACCGGGGCTATAGGGGACAGACCCTATATGGTACCGGGGCTATAGGGACAGACCCTATATGGTACCGGGGCTATAGGAACAGCCCCTATATGGTACCGGGGCTATAGGAACAGACCCTATATGGTACCGGGGCTATAGGGACAGACCCTACATGGTACTGGGGCTATAGGGGACAAACCCTATATGGTACTGGTGCTATAGGGACAGACCCTATATGGTACCGGGGCTATAGGAGACAGACCCTACATGGTACCGGGGCTATAGGGACAGGCCCTATATGGTACCGGGGCTATAGGGACAGACCCTATATGGTACCGGGGCTATAGGGGACAGACCCTATATGGTACCGGGGCTATAGGGACAGACCCTATATGGAACCGGGGCTATAGGGGACAGACCCTATATGGTACCGGGGCTATAGGGGACAGACCCTATATGGTACCGGGGCTATAGGGGACAGACCCTATATGGAACCGGGGCTATAGGGACAGACCCTATATGGTACCGGGGCTATAGGGACAGGCCCTATATGGTACCTGGGCTATAGGGGACAGACCCTACATGGTACCGGGGCTATAGGGGACAAACCCTATATGGTACTGGTGCTATAGGGACAGACCCTATATGGTACCGGGGCTATAGGGACAGACCCTATATGGTACCCGGGCTATAGGGACAGACCCTATATGGTACCGGGGCTATAGGGACAGACCCTATATGGTACCGCTGCTATAGAGGATAGAGCCTATATGGTACTGCGGCTATACTGTGCAGACTGTATATGGCCCCGCTCCCATACTGGTCCATACTGGGTGCCCCATTCCCCATTCACACCCATTCCGCACTGGAATCCATCCATGGCTTTATTCCGACCCCCCCATAAATATAGTGCAAGGCCTCTGGAACCGGGGGGGGGGGGGCTGCGGGGCGCCCCGGGGGGGTCCAGCCAGCCCGGGGCATGGGGGGGGGGGGGGGCACAGCAGGGTCCCCCCCATATCCTTGGAGGGGGGGGGATCCCAAGTCCTGTGTGTGGCCAGGGGGGGGGTCAGACGTGGCCTGGGAACATGTGGGTACCCACCAGGGTGGCCGTTGGTGGGGGGGGGGCATCCCCATGGGGCGCCCCATAGGGCTCCGAGAGCAGCTCGGGCAGGTCCAGCAGTGGGTACGGGGGGGGCAGCGCCGGGGGGGCGAAGGGGACGTAGAGGGGGGGGTCCAGGGGGTCCGGATCCATGGATAACAGCGGATCTGTGGGGGGGGGACAAGCACAGGGATGGGGTTAATAGAGGGGATTGGGGGGGGGGGGGGGAAAGGGTTTTTGGGGGGTAAAATGGGGAAGGGGTAAAAATGGGGGTTTTGGGGAGGAAATGGTTTTCTTTTGGGTGGGAAAATGGGATTTTGGGGGGGAAATGGGGTTTTGGGGGGGTCAAAAAGGGAAGGGTTAAAAATGGGGTTGGGGGGGTTAAAAGGGGGCATGGGGTCACCAGGGCCCTCTCCCACCCTTTTGGGGGGTCTTCTGCCCCAGCTCAGGCCAAGCTCTCCCCATTTCCCCCCATAGGTGCCAATGGGACCCCCCCATAGGTGTCAATGGGACTCCCCGACAGGTGTCAATGGGACCCCCCCACAGGTGCCAATGGGATCCCCCCATAGGTGTCAATGGGACTCCCCCATAGGTGCCAATGGGACAACCCCATAGGTGTCAGTGGGGCCCCCCATAGGTGTCAATGGGACCCCCCATAGGTGCCAATGAGAGCCCCCCATAGGTGTCAATGGGACCCCACAACAGGTGTCAATGGGACCCCCCCATAGGTGCCAATGGGATCCCCCCATAGGTGCCAATGGGACCCCCCCATAGGTGTCAATGGGACCCCCCCATAGGTGCCAATGGCACCCCCCCATCTGTCAATGGGATCCCCCCATAGGTGCCAATGGGATCCCCCCTATAGGTGCCAATGGGACCCCCCATAGGTGTCAATGGGACCCCCCCATGTCCCCCCCAGGACCCACCGGCCACAGGCAGTGGGGGGAAGTGCTCCATGTATCCCGGGGGCTTCTTCCTCCTCTTGGCTTCGATCCCATATGGATCTATGGGGGCATGTGGCGCAGGGGCAGCCCAGCCCCGGCCATGGGGGGCGCCCCCATTGGAGGGGTGACCCCCCCAAACCCACCTGATCCTGAGAGCTCCTCCAGCACGTCCGGCATCCCCCGCTTGCGCTTCTGCTGCACCCCATAGACGTCTATGGGGTGGGGTGGGGAGGTGAGCAATGGGAGCCCCCCATCACCCCATGAGGAATGGGACCCACGTCGTCATCCCCACATCCCCACCCCCACCATATCCCATATCCCCCCTGTACCCCCCATCTCCACCCTGTAGCTCCATCGCCCCTTATCCCCATCACCCCCATATCTCCATCACCCCCCCATATCCCCATCACCCCCAATATCCCCATCACCCCCATATGTCCCCATCCCCCCCACCCCCTGTATCCCCCATCACTATTACCCCACATCCCCATCACCCCATCCCCATCACTCCCCCATCCCCATGACCCCCTGTATCCCCATCACTCCCACATCCCCATCACCCCCACATCCCCATCACCCCCCCATCCCCATCAACCCCCATCCCCATCACTCCCACATCCCCATCACCCCAATATCCCCATCACACGCCATCCCCATGACCTCCACATCCCCATCACCCCCCACATCCCCATCATCCCCATCACCCCCCATATCCCCATCACCCATTCCCATCACCCCCCCGCATCCCCATCCCCCCCTGTATCCCCATCACCCCCTGTATCCCCATCCCCCCCCGTATCCCCATCACCCCCCGTATCCCCATCACCCCCTGTATCCCCATCACCCCCTGTATCCCCATCACCCCCTGTATCCCCATCACCCCTGTATCCCCATAGCCCCCCTGTATCCCCATAGCCCCCCTGTATCCCTGTATCCCCATCCCCCCCTGTATCCCCATCACCCCCTGTATCCCCATCACCCCCTGTATCCCTGTATCCCCATCACCCTGTATCCCTGTATCCCCATCACCCCCTGTATCCCCATCACCCCTGTATCCCCATATCCCCCCCTGTATCCCTGTATCCCCATACCCCCCAGTATCCCCACCCCCCCAGTACCCCGGTGCCCCTCACCGTGGCTGCGGGGCAGGTAGGTGAAGGGGAAGGCCTGGCTGCAGGCGCTGTCCGTCAGGCGCTGCAGCACCACCTCCACCTCCACCGGCTGCTCCAGCTCCAGGTGCTGGTAGGGGGGGGTCCGCAGCACGATGGCGACCTGGCGGTGCACGTCCGCCTGCGAGAAGTCAGCGCGGGCCTCCCACGAGCCCGTACGGAACACCACTGCTATGTCCTCTGGAGGGGGAGAAACCCTATAGACACCTATAGGATCCTATAGACACCTACAGCATCCTATAGACACCTACAGCATCCTATGGAGCACCCACACATCTGCCTCCCACGAGCCCGTACGGAACACCACCGCTATGTCCTCTGTGGGGGGAGAAACCCCATAGAGACCTATAGGATCCTATAGAGACCTAGAGCATCCTATGGAGACCTAGAGCATCCTATAGAGAGCTACAGTATCCTATGGAGCACCCACACATCTGCCTCCCACGAGCCCGTACGGAACACCACTGCTATGTCCTCTGCCAGAGGGGGAGACATCCTATAGAGACCTATAGCATCCTATAGAGACCTACAGCATCCTATGGAGACCTAGAGCATCCTATAGAGACCTACAGCATCCTATGGAGCACCCACACATCTGCCTCCCACGAGCCCGTACGGAACACCACTGCTATGTCCTCTGGAGGGGGAGACACCCTATAGACACCTATAGGATCCTATGGAGCCCTAGAGCATCCTATAGCGTCCTATAGCATCCTATGGTGTCCTATAGCATCCTATAGCATCCTAGAGCATCCTAGAGCATCCTAGAGCGTCCTACAGCGTCCTACAGCGTCCTATAGCATCCTATAGCATCCTATAGCATCCTATAGCATCCTATGGTGTCCTATGGTGTCCTAGAGCATCCTATAGTGTTCTATGGTGTCCTATAGTGTCCTATAGTGTCCTAGAGCGTCCTATAGTGTTCTATGGTGTCCTAGAGCGTCCTATAGTGTTCTATGGTGTCCTATAGGGTACTATAGTGTCCTAGAGCATCCTATAGCATCCTATAGTGTCCTATGGTGTCCTAGAGCATCCTATAGTGTTCTATGGTGTCCTATAGCGTCCTATAGTGTCCTATGGTGTCCTATAGTGTTCTATGGTGTCCTATAGTGTCCTATAGGGTCCTATAGGGTCCTAGAGCATCCTGTAGTGTTCTATGGTGTCCTATAGTGTGCTATAGTGTCCTATAGTGTCCTATAGTGTCGTAGGGCATCCTATAGTGTCCTATGGTGTCCTATAGTGTGCTATAGTGTCCTAGAGCATCCTATAGTGTTCTATGGTGTCCTATAGTGTCCTATAGTGTCCTACAGTGTCCTATAGCGTTCTATAGCATCCTAGAGTATCCTATAGTGTCCTAGAGCACCCTAGAGTGTCCTAGAGTGTCCTATAGTATCCTAGAGCATCCTATAGCATCCTATAGTGTCTTAGAGCATCCTATAATGTCCTATAGCGTCCTATATCATCCTATAGTGTCCTACAGCATCCTAGAGCATCCTATAGTGTCCTACAGCATCCCAGAGCATCCTATAGAGTCCTAGAGCATCCTATAGCATCCTATAGTATCCTATAGTGTCCTAGAGCATCCTATAGCATCCACACATCTGCCTCCCACGAGCCCGTACGGAACACTACCGCTATGTCCTCTGTAGGGGGGAGAAACCCTATAGGATCCTATGGAGACCTACAGCATCCTATGGAGACCTAGAGCATCCCATAGAGACCTAGAGCATCCTATGGAGCACCCACACATCTGCCTCCCACGAGCCCGTACGGAACACCACCGCTATGTCCTCTGGAGGGGGAGAAACCCTATAGGATCCTATGGAGACCTATAGCATCCCATAGAGACCTACAGCATCCTATGGAGCACCCACACATCTGCCTCCCACGAGCCCGTACGGAACACCACTGCTATGTCCTCTGTGGCAGGGAGACACCCTATAGACACCTATGGAGCCCTATAGGATCCTATAGAGACCTACAGCATCCTATGGAGACCTAGAGCATCCCATAGAGACCTAGAGCATCCTATAGAGAACCCACACATCTGCCTCCCACGAGCCCGTACGGAACACCACCGCTATGTCCTCTGGAGGGGGAGAAACCCTATAGACACCTATGGAGCCCTATAGCATCCTATAGACACCTACAGCATCCTATGGAGACCTAGAGCATCCCATAGAGACCTAGAGCATCCTATGGAGCACCCACACATCTGCCTCCCACGAGCCCGTACGGAACACCACCGCTATGTCCTCTGTGGGGGGGAGAAACCCTATAGCATCCTATGGTGTCCTAGGTCCATGGTGTCCTAGAGCATCCTATAGTGTTCTATGTGTCCTATAGCCTGTAGTGTACTAGACCGCTATGTCCTATGGTGTGGTAGACGTCCTAGAGTGTCCTATGGTGTCCTATAGGGTCCTATAGTGTCCTAGAGCATCCTATGAGCATCCTATATTGTCCTATGGGTCCTAGAGCACCAGCTATGTCCTCTGGAGGGGGAGACCTATAGAGTCCTATAGTGTCCTATAGTGTCCTATAGTGTCCTATGGAGCACCCATACATCTGGGTCCTATGGGTCCTAGGAGCACCACTGCTATGTCCTATAGTGGATAGACCCATAGTATCCTATAGTGTCCTAGAGCATCCTATAGGCTGAGAGCATCCTATGGAGCACCCACACATCTGCCTCCCACGAGCCCGTACGGAACACCACCGCTATGTCCTCTGTGGCAGGGAGACACCCTATAGACACCTATAGGATCCTATGGAGACCTAGAGCATCCTATGGAGACCTAGAGCATCCTATAGAGACCTAGAGCATCCTATGGAGCACCCACACATCTGCCTCCCACGAGCCCGTACGGAACACCACCGCTATGTCCTCTGGGAGGGGGAACCCTATAGGGTCCTATAGGGTCCTATAGCGTTCTATAGCATCCTACAGCGTCCTAGAGCATCCTATGGTGTCCTATAGCATCCTATGGAGCACCCATATTGCATCCTAGAGCGTACTGACAGCGTCGCTATGTCCTATGAGGATGGGGCCTATAGCATCCTACAGCGTCCTACAGCGTCCTATGGAGCATCCAGACGTCTGCGTCCTACAGCCCTTAGGGTCCTATACTCCTATGTCCTATAGCGTCCTACACGTCCTATAGCACCTATAGCATCCTATAGCATCCTATAGCATCCTATGGTGTCCTAAGCTCCTATAGTGTCCTAGAGCATCCTATGAGCTCCATCTGTATGCCGTTCGGACAGCATCGCTATGTCCTCTGGAGTAGAGTAGACCTAGTAGTGTCCTATAGTGTCCTACAGCGTCCTATAGCACCTACAGCATCCTATAGCATCCAACATCTGCCTCCTAGAGCCCTAGAGCACTACTGCTATGTCCTATGAGTGTAGACCCTATAGTGTCCTATGGTGTCCTATAGCGTCCTATGGTGGCCTATAGTGTCCTATAGAGTCCTAGAGCATCCTATGAGCATCCTATATCTGCCTCCTATGAGTCCGTACGGAGCACCACTATGTCCTCTGTGGCAGGGAGACATCCTATAGAGACCTATAGGATCCTATGGTGTCCTATAGTGTTCTATGGTGTCCTAGAGCATCCTATAGTGACCTAGAGCATCCTATAGTGCACCTACAGTCTGCTCCTATAGCCCGTACGGACATCACCTATGTCCTATGGTGTAGAACCCTATAGTGTCCTATAGTGTCCTACAGCATCCTATGGAGCACCCAACATTGCCTCCTACAGCCCGTACGGAACACCACTGCTATGTCCTATAGAGTCCTAGACACCCTATAGACACCTAGAGTATCCTATAGAGACCTACAGCATCCTATGGAGCTAGAGCATCCTATAGAGTCCTAGAGCATCCTATAGCATCCACACATCTGCCTCCTACGAGCCCTACGGAACATCCGATATGTCCTTAGGGGAGATCCTGCAAGGATCCTATAGAGTCCTAGAGCATCCTATGAGGCCCTATAGCATCCTATAGTGTCCTAGAGCATCCTATGAGCATCCAAGAGCATCCTACAGCACGCTATAGCACCGTAATGTCCTATGCGTCATGTAGATCCGTAGACACCAGATATCCTATAGCTTCCTACAGCATCCTGTAGCATCCTATAGCATCCTATAAAGTCCTAAAGCATTCTATAGCATTCTATAGCATCCTATTGCATCCTACCGCATCCTACAGCATCCTATAGCTCCGTAGAGCATCCTATAGCATCCTATAATGTCCTAAAGCATCCTATAGCACCCACACATCTGCATCCTCTTGCATCAACCGCATCCTACAGCACCCTATAGACACCTATAGCATCCTATAGACCTACAGCATCCTATGTAGCATCCTATAGAGACCTAGAGCATCCTATGGAGCACCCCATATCGCCCCACGAGCCCGTACGGAACACCACCGCTATGTCCTCTGTAGCGGGGGAGGCATCCTATAGACACCTATAGGATCCTATGGAGCCCTAGAGCATCCTATAGAGACCTACAGCATCCTGTGGAGACCTAGAGCATCCTATAGAGACCTAGAGCATCCTATGGAGAACCCACACATCTGCCTCCCACGAGCCCGTACGGAACACCACCGCGATGTCCTCTGCCAAAGGGGAGACACCCTATAGGATCCTATGGAGCCCTATAGCATCCCATAGAGACCTAGAGCATCCTATGGAGACCTACAGCATCCTATGGAGCACCCACACATCTGCCTCCCATGTGCCCGTACAGAACACCACTGCTATGTCCTCTGCCAGAGGGGGAGACATCCTATAGAGACCTATAGCATCCTATAGAGACCTACAGCATCCTATACAGACCTACAGCATCCTATAGAGACCTATAGCATCCTATAACATCCTATAGCATCCTATGGCATCCTATAGCATCCTATAGAGACCTACAGCATCCTATAGAGACCTACAGCATCCTATAGAGACCTAGAGCATCCTATAGACACCTATAGCATCCTATGGAGACCTAGAGCATCCTATAGAGACCTACAGCATCCTATGGAGCCCTACAGCACCCTATGGACTCCTACAGCACCCTATGGAGTCCTACAGCATCCTATAGAGACCTACAGCACCCTACGGAGCCCTACAGCACCCTATAGAGACCTACAGCACCCTATGGAGCCCTACAGCACCCTATAGAGACCTACAGCCTCTTGTAGAGACCTAGAGCACCCGATGGAGCCCTACAGCACCCTATGTATCCCAGTGTGTCCCAGTGTATCCAGGTGCTATCCCAGTGTATCCCAGTGTGCTCCCAATGCATCCCCGTGTTCCACAGTGTGCTCCTGGTGCACTCCCAGTGTATCCAGGTGCTATCCCAGTGTATCCCAGTGTGCTCCCAATGCATCCCCGTGTTCCACAGTGTGCTCCTGGTGCACTCCCAGTGTATCCAGGTGCTATCCCGGTGTACCCCAGTGTGCTCCCAATGTATCCCAGTGCATCCAGGTGCTATCCCAGTGTATCCCAGTGTGATCCCAGTGTTCCCGGTACCTTTCTGGACCTTGTCGCAGAGCAGGTAAAGCTCCTCCCCCCCCGTGCAGGGGCCGCTCTCCTTGTTCATGCGGCAGATCCGCAGCTCCGACGTGTTGGTGGATTCTATGGGATCACCATGGAATGGGATCGGGAACGTTCCCATCAGGATCAGCCCTTCCCACCCAGTCCCCATGGAATGGGATCGGGAATGTTCCCATCGGGATCAGCCCTTCCCACCCAAACCCCATGGAATGGGATCGGGAACGTTCCCATCGGGATCAGCCCTTCCCACCCAAACCCCATGGAATGGGATCGGGAATGTTCCCATCGGGATCAGCCCTTCCCACCCAAACCCCATGGAATGGGATCGGGAACGTTCCCATCGGGATCAGCCCTTCCCACCCAAACCCCATGGAATGGGATCGGGAACGTTCCCATCGGGATCACCCCTTCCCACCCAAACCCCATGGAATGGGATCAGGAACGTTCCCATGGGTTTGTTGGTGGGGTGGGGTTCACTGGGTACCCTTTCCCATCCAATCCCCAGGGAATGGGATCAGGAACGTTCTCATTGGGATCACCCCTTCCCATCCAATCCCCATAGAATGGGATCAGGAACATTCCCACTGGGATCACCCCTTCCCACCTGGTCCCCATGGATGGGGATGGGGACGGGGATGGGGATGGGATGGGGACGGGGACGGGGACGGGGATGGGATGGGGATGGGATGGGGATGGGATGGGGATGGGGATGGGATGGGGATGGGGATGGGATGGGGATGGGATGGGGATGGGATGGGGATGGGGATGGGGATGGGATGGGCTGGGGATGGGGATGGGATGGGGACGGGGACGGGGATGGGGATGGGATGGGGACGGGGACGGGGATGGGGATGGGATGGGGATGGGATGGGGATGGGATGGGGATGGGGATGGGATGGGGATGGGGATGGGATGGGGATGGGATGGGGATGGGATGGGGATGGGGATGGGATGGGCTGGGGATGGGGATGGGATGGGGACGGGGACGGGGATGGGATGGGGACGGGGACGGGGATGGGGATGGGGATGGGGATGGGATGGGGATGGGGATGGGGATGGGATGGGGATGGGTATGGGGATGGGATGGGGATGGGCATGGGGATGGGGATGGGGAGGGGGAGGGGGATGGGGATGGGAATGGGATGGGGATGGGATGGGCATGGGGATGGGGATGGGGATGGGGATGGGATGGGATGGAGATGGGGATGATGATGGGCATGAGGATCTGGATGGGGATGGGGATGGGCTGGGGACAGGGATGGGGATGGGGATAGCGATGGGGATGGGGTTGGGATGGGGATGGGATGGGGATGGGATGGGGATGGGGATGGGGATGGGGATGGGATGGGGATGGAATGGGGACGGGGATGGGGATGGGGATGGGATGGGGATGGGGATGGGATGGGGATGGAGATGGGGCTGGAGATGCCTCCCCACGTACTCTTGTCGAAGATGGGCTCGGAGAGCACGGGCCCCAGGTGCCGCGTGTCCCCCGCCGCGTCCCGGTAGGAAGCCTGGAAGCAGATCCGCACCACGTTCATGTCCACCTCCTGGTGGTTCCGGAGCGCTCCGGCTGCGGGGGGGACACAAGGACGGGGGGGACGGGGTTGGTGGCCCCATGGGGGATGGGCTCATCCCCCCGGGACATGGATGGAGCCCCCGGAGCTACCTTTGAAGGGGTCGATGCCCAGCTGGAGCTTCCTCTCGATGGCCGCCTCGATCTCCTTCTTCTTCACGCACTGGATGCCCAGGTTGCTGAAGCTGCAGGCAGGGGATGGAGCCGGCTCCTTCCAGCCCAACCCCATCCCAATCCATCCCAACTCATCCCAACACATCCCAACTCCATCCCATCACATCCCAACACATCCCAACACATCCCATCACATCCCAACACATCCCAATCCATCCCAACCCCATCCCAATACATCCAAACCCCATCCCCACCCCATCCCAACCCCATCCCAATCCATCCCAACTCATCCCAATCCATCCCAACTCCATCCCAATCCATCCCAACCCCATCCCAATCCATCCCAACCCCATCCCAATCCATCCCAACACATCCCAACCCCATCCCAATCCATCCCAACCCCATCCCAACACATCCCAATCCATCCCAACTCCATCCCAATCCCATCCCAACACATTCCAACCACATCCCAACACATCCCAATCCATCCCAACACATTCTAACCCCATCCCAACCCCATCCCAATCCATCCCAACCCATCCCAACCCATCCCAACACATCCCAACCCCATCCCAATCCATCCCAACCCCATCCCAATCCATCCCAACCCCATCCCAATCCATCCCAACACATTCCAATCCATCCCAACACATCCCAACCCCATCCCAACTCCATCCCAACCCATCCCAACTCCATCCCATCCCCATCCCAACTCCATCCCAATACATTCCAAACCCATCCCAACACATCCCAAACCCATCGCAGCCCCATCCCAACCCATCCCAACTCCATCCCAATCCATCCCAACCCCATCCCAACCCATCCCAATCCCATCCCAACACATCCCAACACATCCCAACCCATCTCAACCCCATCCCAACACATCTCAATTCACCCCAACCCCATCCCAAACGATCCCAACCCCATCCCAAGCTATCCCAACCCCATCCCAAGCTATCCCAACCCCATCCCAACACATCTCAACCCTATCTCACCCTGCAATCCTACCCCTTTGCACTTCCTGGAGGCAGCTCCCTCCATCGCAGCCCATCTCAACCCCATCCCAACCCATCCCAGCCCCATCCTAAACCCATCCCAACCTCCAATCCTGCCCCTTCCCACCTCCCTGGCGTCAGCTCCATCCATCCCAACCCATCCCAACCTCCAATCCTGCCCCTTCCCACCTCCCTGGCGTCAGCTCCATCCATCCCAACCCATCCCAACCTCCAATCCTGCCCCTTCCCACCTCCCTGGCGTCAGCTCCATCCATCCCAACCCATCCCAACCTCCAATCCTGCCCCTTCCCACCTCCCTGCAGTCAGCTCCATCCATCCCAACCCATCCCAACCTGGAACCCTGCCCCTTCCCACCCTCCTGGAGTCAGCTCCATCCATCCCAGCCCCATCCCAACCTCCAACCCTGCCCCTTCCCACCTCCCTGGCGTCAGCTCCATCCATCCCAGCCCATCCCAACCCATCCCAGCCCCATCCTAAACCCATCCCAACCTCCAGTCCTGCCCCTTCCCATCTCCCTGGAGTCAGCTCCATCCATCCCAACCCATCCCAACCTGGAACCCTGCCCCTTCCCACCTCCCTGGAGTCAGCTCCATCCATCCCAACCCATCCCAACCTGGAACCCTGCCCCTTCCCACCCTCCTGGCGTCAGCTCCATCCATCCCAACCCATCCCAACCTGGAACCCTGCCCCTTCCCACCTCCCTGGAGTCAGCTCCATCCATCCCAGCCCCATCCCAACCTCCAGTCCTGCCCCTTCCCATCACCTGCAGTCAGCTCCATCCATCCCAACCCATCCCAACCTGGAACCCTGCCCCTTCCCACCTCCCTGCAGTCAGCTCCATCCATCCCAACCCATCCCAACCTCCAGTCCTGCCCCTTCCCACCTCCCTGGCGTCAGCTCCATCCATCCCAGCCCCATGCCATGCCCGTACCTGTGCCGGGGGTTGCTCTGGGGCCTCAGCACCACCTGGCAGAGGCCGTTGCTGCAGTCCTTGCCCACCAGGCCATGGGGGTGCACGCGGTGGGGCCAATCCTTCCACACCAGGCACGCGGTCACCGTCACCTCCGGGATCGCGCCGCAGTTCAGGAGCTGCAGGGACCAAACCCGGCCATGGGGCAGCAGCACCCAAGGGAGAGGCAGGGAAGGGGGTGGGATCATCCGGGTCCATCCCATGGGGTTCCTTCCATAGGGCAGGCTGCTCCTTGGGCATTGCCGGGGATGGAGCATCCCAATGGATGGATCCATAGCATCCCACCGAGCTCATGGGGAAGAGCTTCAGCCCAAGATCCCATCCAGCTCCTTCTGCTCCCATTATCTCATCCCAGCCATCCCGTGGCCAAAGCCACTCTCCGGGCCCCCTGGAGCCCCTTTAGGAGCCCCCTTGGACCTGCAGCTCCCATAGGACACAGTTGGAAGCTCCCATAGGACACAATGGGGAGCTCCCATAGGATACAGTGGGGAGCTCCCATAGGACACAGTGGGGAGCTCCCATAGGACACAATGGGGAGCTCCCATAGGATACAGTGGGGAGCTCCCATAGGACACAATGGGGAGCTCCCATAGGACACAGTGGGGAGCTCCCATAGGACACACTGGGAAGGTCCCATAGGACACAGTGGGGAGCTCCCATAGGACACAATGGGGAGCTCCCATAGGACACAGTGGGAAGCTCCCATAGGACATAATGGGGAGCTCCCATAGGACATGGTGGGGAGCTCCCATAGGACACAGTGGGAAGCTCCCATAGGACACAATGGGAAGCTCCCATAGGACACCATGGAGCTCCCATAGGACACCATGGGGCTCCCATAGGACACAATGGGGAGCTCCCATAGGACACAATGGGGAGCTCCCATAGGACACAATGGGGAGCTCCCATAGGACACAGTGGGGAGCTCCCATAGGACACACTGGGGAGCTCCCATAGGACACACTGGGGAGCTCCCATAGGACACAGTGGGAAGCTCCCATAGGACACAATGGCCTGTTGCTGGCCCCCAGTGAGCTTCTCCTCCCCCAGCATCCCAAATCCTTCTCCATCCATCCCAGAGCCATTTCCATGTACCTCATTGACTCCACCACATCCCGCTCCCAATCCCATTCCCAATCCCCATCCCAGTGCCTCCCAGCTCACCTCGATGGCGGGCAGGGTCTTACTGGCCTCGGTGCTGCTCTGGCCCAGGATGCTCCCAGCCGAGCGGCCCTCGCACTCGTAGCGGAAGCGCATCCCGCGCTGCTTGGGCTGCTCGGTGATCACGAGCCGGGGCGGCTCCAGCAGCTCCTCCAGCTCCTCCTTCACATTCCCAGCGTTGGGAACCCACCGGCTCCGCGCCGTGCCCCCCCCCAGAGAGAGGCTGCTGAGGCTCTGGGTGAGCTGTGGGGCGCTGCCTGCCCGCGCCGGGCCCGCTATGGGGCAGGAGCCGCGCGGGACCAGCTTGGCCGAGGCTCGGGGGGGGGGTTTGGGGTGGAGCAGGGCTGGATCCGGCTGGAATCCGTCCTCCTTCATCACCTCTTCAATGATCGCTATGGGGCGAGCAGGACCCCTCTGAGCCGGGTCTGATCCCATGGGATCCCCTTTCCCACCTCCTTCATTGAGGGGGGAGCAGCCCCATCCCCTCCATTGCCCTCCCACTGCATCCCATGGGAGGTGGGATCCCATCACCTGAAGGTCCAGGATCCGGTTCCGGCCCCCAACACACCGGGATGCCGATGGGAATCACTCACCTAAATCATCTGCAAAGGGAAGGCCATGGAGGCACCCGCACCCATGGGTGCCCCCTGAGGGGACCCTCAGCTGGGGGCACCCTGGTCCAGGGGGGATCCAATGGGATCAGGGGGAGCTTACCAGGGACGGGAGCAGCGTGCGCCATGGCCAGGCCGGGATCCTGCAGGGCAGCTCCTATGGGAACATGGGAATGTTAATGCAGGGATGTATGGGAATGACACCCAGTAAATACATGGGAACGTCACCCCATGGATACATGGGAATGTCACCCAATAAATACATGGGAATGTCAGCCCATAGATACACGGGAATGTCACCCTATAGATAAATGGGGACGTCACCCCACAGATATATGGGAATGTCACCCAATAAATACACGGGAATGTCACCCAATAAATACATGGGAATGTCACCCAATAAATACATGGGAATGTCACCCCATAGATACATGGGAATGTCACCCCATAGATACATGGGAATGTCACCCCATAGATACATGGGAATGTCACCCCATAGATACATAGGAATGTCACCCAATAAATACATGGGAATGTCACCCCATAGATACATGGGAATGTCACCCCATTGATACAGGGGGATGTCACCCCATTGATACATGGGAATGTTACCCCATGGATATATGGGAATATCCCCCATAGATGCATGGGAATGTTACCCCACAAAACACATGGGAATGTTATCCCATTGACACATGGGAACATCACCCCATGGATACAGGAGAACATCTCCTGTGGATACACAGGTACATCCCCCTATAGAAACACAGGTAAATCCCCATGGATAGGTGGAAACATCCCCATGGGTACAAGGGAACATCCCCCATGAATATGTGCATATATCCCCTATGGATACATGAGAACATCCCCCATGGATACATACATATATCCCCTATGGATACACGGGAACACCCCCCATGGATACACACATACATCCCCTATGGATACACGAGAACACCCCCCATGGATACATACATATATCCCCTATGGATACATGAGAACATCCCCCATGGATACATACATATATCCCCTATGGATACACGGGAACACCCCCATGGATACATACATATATCCCCTATGGATACACGGGAACATCCCCATGGATACATACATATATGCCCTATGGATACACGGGAACACCCCCATGGATACATACATATACCCCCTATGGATACACGGCAACACCCCCATGGATACATACATATATCCCCTATGGATACAGGGGAACATCCCCATGGATACATACATATATCCCTTACGGATACACAGGAACATCCCCATGGATACATACATATATCCCCTATGGATACACAGGAACATCCCCATGGATACATACATATATCCCCTATGGATACATACATATATCCCCTCTGGATACACGGGAACATCCCCATGGATACATACATATATCCCCTATGGATACACGGGAACATCCCCATGGATACATACATATATCCCCTATGGATACACGGGAACATCCCCATGGATACATACACACGTATGCATGAGCCCCCCATTACACCCAAGGGGGTGCCCAGCACCAGGCCCCATGCAGGCCGCAGGACCCGGGGGGGGGGGTCCCGGTGCTTGACACCCCCCGGACCCCGGACTCCCGGCCCACAGCAACCCTCATGGCGTGAACCGGGCTCTCCCGAGTGCCCCCCTATGGGACCCCCGGTGCCGGTGCCCCCGTCCCGGTCCCTGTCCCGATCCCGGCCCCGCCGCCGCCTCTCCCCTCACCTCCTGCCTGCGCCATGTTCCCGGGGTCCGCTCCCCTCAGCTGGAAATCCCCTGGCGGGCAGCGCCGCCATTGGCTGCCGCCCGCCATGACGTCACCGCGCCATTGGGCGTGGCGCTGGCCTCTGCTCTCGCGAGATCTCGGCGGGACAGGGAAGTGGAAGGGGCCGGGGGGAGGGGGGTGGGAAGCAGCGGCGCAACAAGATGGCGGCGCCGGGCACTGAGGCGGCGGCGACGGCGGCGGTGCCGGGCCCGGGGCAGGTAGGAGCGGGACCGCTGCGGGGCTGTGGGGAGCCGGGGCGGCCCCGGGGCTCTGAGCGGTCCCTGTGCCCCCTCCGCAGGTCAGCAGCAACGGCAGCGCCGGAGAGGCGGCGGCGGCGGAGACGCAGCGGCAGCAAGCGGCGCCCAACGCCTGGCAGGTCATCAAGGGGGTGCTCTTCAGGTGAGGCCCGGCCTGGGCTGCCGAGCCCATAGAACCGGTACCGGGGACATAGACCCGGTGCTGCCGTGCCCATAGACCGGTACCGGGGGCATAGACCCGGTGCTGCCGTGCCCCTAGACCGGTACCGGGGACATAGACCCGGTCCTGTCGGGTCTATAGACCCGGTGCTGCTGTGCCCATAGCCCGGTACTGGGGCCATAGACCCTGTGCTGCTGTGCCCATAGCCCAGTACTGGAGCCATAGACCCTGTCCTGCTGTGCCCATAGCCTGGTAGTGGAGCCATAGACCCGGTGCTGCTGTGCCCATATCCAGTACCGGGGCCATAGACCCAGTCCTGCTGTGCCCATATCCAGTACCGGGGCCATAGACCCAGTCCTGCTGTGCCCATAGCCCGGTACTGGGGCCATAGACCCGGTCCTGCTATGCCCATAGCCCGGTACTGGTGCCATAGACCCTGTCCTGCTGTGCCCATAGCCCGGTACTGGTGCCATAGACCCTGTCCTGCTGTGCCCATAGCCCTGTACTGGCACCATAGACGCGGTCCTGCTGTGCCCATAGCCTGGTACTGGTGCCATAGACCCTGTCCTGCTGTGCCCATAGCCCGGTACTGGGGCCATAGACCCGGTCCTGCTGTGCCCATAGCCCGGTATTGGTGCCATAGACCCTGTCCTGCTGTGCCCATAGCCCGGTACTGGTGCCATAGACCCTGTCCTGCTGTGCCCATAGCCCGGTACTGGTGCCATAGACCCCGTCCTGCTGTGCCCATAGCCCTGTACTGGCACCATAGACGCGGTCCTGCTGTGCCCATAGCCCAGTACTGGGGCCATAGACCCGGTGCTGCCTTGCCCATAGCCTGGTACTGGCGCCATAGACCCGGTCCTGCTGTGCCCATAGCCCGGTACTGGCACCATAGACCCAGTCCTGCTGTGCCCATAGCCTGGTACTGGCACCAGAGACCCGGTGCTGCTGTGCCCATAGCCCGGTACTGGCACCATAGACCCAGTCCTGCTGTGCCCATAGCCTGGTACTGGCACCATAGACCCAGTGCTGCTGTGCCCATAGCCCGGTACTGGCACCATAGACCCAGTCCTGCTGTGCCCATAGCCTGGTACTGGCGCCATAGACCCAGTGCTGCTGTGCCCATAGCCTGGTACTGGCACCATAGACCCAGTGCTGCCGTGCCCATAGCTCGGTACTGGGGCCATAGACCCCGTCCTGCTGTGCCCATAGCCCGGTACTGGCACCATAGACCCAGTGCTGCCGTGCCCATAGCCCGGTACTGGGTCCACAGACCTGGTCCTGCCGTGCCTATAGCCCGGTACTGGGGCCATAGACCCAGTCCTGCCGTGCTCGTATCCAGTACTAGCACCATAGACCCAGTGCTGCTGTGCCCATAGCCCGGTACTGGCGCCATAGACCCGGTCCTGCTGTGCCCATAGCCCGGTACTGGTGCCATAGACCCCGTCCTGCTGTGCCCATAGCCCGGTACTGGGGCCATAGACCCGGTCCTGCTGTGCCCATAGCCCGGTACTGGTGCCATAGACCCGGTCCTGCTGTGCCCATAGCCTGGTACCGGGGCCATAGACCTTGTCCTGTTGGGTCCATAGACCCAGTACTGGTGCCATGGACCCGGTGCTGCCAGCACCGCCATGGCCACCCCTTTGGAGCCTCCTCTGGGATACCCCGCAGCTCCTCAGCATTCCCAAGCGCAGCTCCAGGCTCCATCCCAGGAGCAGGATGGATCCCAGGATCACCCCTTTGGAGCCGCCTCTCCCTCTCTTCCCATAGGATCTTCATCATCTGGGCCATCAGCAGCTGGTTCCGGAGGGGCCCCGCGCCGCAGGAGCAGAGCAGCACGGGGGGGACGCCGCGGGCACCCAGCAGGAACCTGTTCCCTAAGGACACCCTGATGGTAACACCCGGACCCATAGGCCCTATTGTGTATGGGGGGGGTGCTGTGGGGCAGCAGGACCCCTCCGTGTCCCGTTCCCTGCAGGACCTCTATGTGTACATCTCGGAGCACGAGCACTTCACTGACTTCAATGTGAGCTCAGCCCTGTTCTGGCAGAAGAGGGACCTGGTCTATGGGGACTGGACCAGTGGGGACAACGCTGATGGCTGCTATGAGCACGCTGGGGACGTGGCCATCTCGCAGGTGCTGAGCCCCCCCCCTGCACCCCCAATACCCATGGATGAGGAGGAAGGCATGGATGGATGGGGGGAAGCAGATGGATACAAGGAGCATCCATAAAGGGATCCCTGTTTAGCAGCACCACTGTGGGGAGCTGACCCCAACCCATTCCCCATCAGTGGGAAGCTGAGGGATGGCTTGGGAAGGAGCTGGAGCAGATCCCAACCCCTTCCCACCTCCCCTTCCAGAGCGTGCAGCACAACGGCTCCATCTACGTCCATGTCTACTTCACCAAGAGCGGCTTCCACCCCGACCCCCGGCAGAAGAACCTCTACCGGCGCCTCGCCACCGTCCACACTTCCCGAAGTATGGAATGGGGGGAGCCCCGTCCCCATATCCTGGATCCCACAGCGAGCCCCAGCCGTCGCGCTTTGGGTCAAGGGAGGGTTCCACGCTTGGGATTCATCCTTCAATCCCTATGGGTTCCCTCTGTGGGATGGGGGGGTCCCACCTCGCCTAAAGGGGTCTGTGTTGGGGAAGGGAAGGAATTGGGGGGGCTCTTCCACGCTGAAGGTTTGGCTCTTCATGGGGTCCGTGGTCCCTGCATTCCAGCTCTTCCCATTGCGAACTGGGGGAAGTGGGAGAGCTGAAGGAGGGTTTGTGCCCGTGCTGGCTCTTTAGAGCCCTTTTCCGGCCTTGTTTGGAGCTGGAAGCAATTCCCCATCCCAAGGAATTCCCTTCCCTTCCAGTGATCAACAAGTACAAGCGGCGGCGCTTCCAGAAGACCAAGAACCTCCTGACTGGGGAGACAGAGGCAGACCCGGAGATGATCAAGGTGCGAACGGCTCCTTTGGGTCCTTTCTGGTCCTTAGGGTCCCTCCTGTTCCTTTATGGGGTCCTGGGGGGTCCCTCCTGTTCCTTTGGGAGGTCCCTTTTGGTGTTTGTGGGTTCCGCTTCCCTCTCTCGCTCCTTCATTGAGGGATCATTGCCTTGTGGGGTTCTTGGGATGGGAGGATGACTCTGAGCTGGTAACGGTGGTTATAGTGGTGATGTTATGGTGGTGGTGATGATGATGATGGCAGTGATGTTATGGTGGGGATGGTGGTGATGCGATGGTGGGGATGGCGGTGATGCTATGGTGGGGATGGCGGTGATGCTATGGTGGGGATGGTGGTGATGCTATGGTGGGGATGGTGGTGATGCTATGGTGGGGATGGCGGTGATGCTATGGTGGGGATGGCGGTGATGCTATGATGGGGATGGCGGTGATGCTATGGTGGGGATGGTGGTGATGCTATGGTGGGGATGGTGGTGATGCTATGGTGGGGATGGCGGTGATGCTATGGTGGGGATGGCGGTGATGCTATGATGGGGGTAATGCTATGGTGGGGATGGTGGGGATGCTATGGTGGGGATGGTGGTGATGCTATGGTGGGGATGGCGGTGATGCTATGATGGGGATGGTGGTGATGTGATGGTGGGGATGGCGGTGATGCTATGGTGGGGATGGTGGTGATGCTATGGTGGGGATGGTGGTGATGCTATGGTGGGGATGGTGGTGATGCTATGGTGGGGATGGCGGTGATGCTATGGTGGGGATGGCGGTGATGCTATGGTGGGGATGGCGGTGATGCTATGGTGGGGATGGCGGTGATGCTATGGTGGGGATGGCGGTGATGCTATGGTGGGGATGGCGGTGATGCTATGGTGGGGATGGCGGTGATGCTATGGTGGGGATGGCGGTGATGCCATGGTGGGGGTGGCGGTGATGCGATGGTGGGGGTGGTGGTGATGTTATGGTGGGGATGTTATGGTGGGGATGCTATGGTGGTGATGCTATGGTGGGGATGGCAGTGATGCTATGGTGGGGATGGCGGTGATGTTATGATGGGGATGGCGGTGATGTCATGTTGGTGGTAGTGGTGGTGTTATGCTGGTGGTGATGGTGATGATACGATAATGGTGATAATGCTAATGTTATGATGATGATGGTGGTGATGGTGTTGCTGCTGGTGATATAATGGTCATGATGGCGGGGATGGTAATGGAGCTGTTACAATGGTGATAATGGTGATGATGATGATATGACAATGGTGACAATGATGATAACAGTGATGTTACGATGGCGATGGTGCTGATGAGGATGATGGTGATATGATAATGGTGGTGATGATGTTATGATGGTGGTGATAACAGTGATGGTGATAACGGTGATCTGATGATGGTGCTGGTGATAATGATGACGTTACAATGGTGATAATGGTGATGATGATGGTGATACGATGATGACGATGATGGTGATGCAATAACGGTGGTGTTATGATGATGATGGTGATGGTGGTGATGTTATGATGATGGTGATGTTATGATGATGATGGTGGTACATTATGATGATGATGGTGATGTGATAATGGTGATGTTATGATGATGATGGTGATGTGATAACGGTGATGATATGATGATAATGGTGATGGTGGTGATGTTATGACAGTAACGGTGATGATGATGATGATGATGGTGATGGTGGTACATTAGGATGATGATGGTGATGTGATAACGGTGATGTTATGATGATGATGGTGATGCGATAACTGTGGTGTTATGATGATGATGGTGATGTGATAACGGTGGTGTTATGATGACGATGGTGATGGTGGTGATGTGATGATGATGATGGTGATGTGATAACGGTGATGTTATGATGATGATGGTGATGTGATAATGGTGATGTTACGATGATGATGGTGATGGTGGGACGTTATGATGGTGGTGATGTGATAACGGTGATGATATGATGATAATGGTGATGGTGGTGATGTTATGACAGTAACGGTGATGATGATGATGATGATGGTGATGGTGGTACATTAGGATGATGATGGTGATGCGATAACGGTGATGTTATGATGATGATGGTGATGCGATAACGGTGGTGTTATGATGATGATGGTGATGGTGGTGATGTGATAATGATGATGGTGATGTGATAATGGTGATGTTATGACGATGATGGTGATGGGACGTTATGATGATGATGGTGATGTGATAATGGTGATGTTATGATGAGGATGGTGATGCGATAATGGTGATGTTATGATGATGATGATGGTGATGTGATAATGGTGATGTTATGATGATGATGGTGATGTGATAACGGTGATATTATGATGATGGTGGTGATGTTATGATGATGATGGTGATGCGATAATGGTGGTGTTATGATGATGGTGATGCGATAACAGTGATGTTATGATGATGATGGTGATGGTGGTGATGTGATGATGATGATGGTGATGTGATAACGGTGATGTTATGATGATGATGGTGATGTGATAACGGTGGTGTTATGATGATGATGGTGATGGTGGTGATGTGATGATGATGATGGTGATGTGATAACGGTGATGTTATGATGATGATGGTGATGTGATAATGGTGATGTTACGATGATGATGGTGATGGTGGGACGTTATGATGGTGGTGATGTGATAATGGTGACGTTATGGTGATGATGGTGATAGTGGTGATGTTATGGCAGTAACGGTGATGATGATGATGATGATGTTACGATCCTGCTCCTGCTGCTGCTGACTTGGGCCTTCTCCACTCAGAGAGCAGAGGACTACGGTCCTGTGGAGGTCATCTCGCACTGGCACCCTAACCTGACCATCAACATGGTGGACGACCACACGCCCTGGGTGAAGGGCAGCGTGCCCCCTCCTCTGGACCAGTGTAAGGCTCTCCTGTTCAAGGGGGGGGCTTCCTGGGGCTGCCCCCTCTCCTGGGGGACACGTTCCCATGGGAAGGGGGCTGGGGTCACCCTCGCATCCCCCCCTGCTCCAGACGTGAAGTTCGATGCCATCAGCGGGGATTATTACCCCATCCTCTACTTCAATGACTACTGGAACCTGCAGAAGGATTACTTCCCCATCAACGAGTCCCTGCAGCGCCTGCCCTTCCGCCTCTCCTTCTGCCCCCTGTCCCTGTGGCGCTGGCAGCTCTACGCTGCCCAGAGCACCAAATCCCCATGGAATTTCCTGGGAGAGGACCTCTACGAGCAGTCGGATGAGGAGCAGGACTCGGTGAAGGTGAGGGAGCAACCAGGCAGCTCTCCCATGGGGAGGAGGGGGAATGAGGCTTGTCCTGGTTCTGATGGGGGGGGGAGATGGAGCCTTGGGATGGATGGAGGTGGAGAGGTGGGATATGGAGCCTTGGGATGGAGATGGAGCCTTGGGATGGAGGTGGAGCCTTGGGATGGAGATGGAGCCTTGGGATGGAGATGGAGCCTTGGGATGGAGATGGAGCCTTGGGATGGAGGTGGAGAGGTGGGATATGGAGCCTTGGGATGGAGGTGGAGAGGTGGGATATGGAGCCTTGGGATGGAGATGGAGCCTTGGGATGGGGACGGAGAGGTGGGATATGGAGCCTTGGGATGGAGATGGAGCCTTGGGATCGATGGAGGTGGAGAGGTGGGATATGGAGCCTTGGGATGGGGACGGAGAGGTGGGATATGGAGCCTTGGGATGGAGATGGAGCCTTGGGATCGATGGAGGTGGAGAGGTGGGATATGGAGCCTTGGGATGGAGGTGGAGCCTTGGGATGGAGGTGGAGAGGTGGGATATGGAGCCTTGGGATGGAGATGGAGCCTTGGGATGGAGATGGAGAGGTGGGATATGGAGCCTTGGGATGGAGATGGAGCCTTGGGATGGATGGAGATGGAGAGGTGGGATATGGAGCTTTGGGATGGAGGTGGAGAGGTGGGATATGGAGCTTTGGGATGGAGGTGGAGAGGTGGGATATGGAGCCTTGGGATGGAGGTGGAGCCTTGGGATGGAGATGGAGCCTTGGGATGGAGGTGGAGCCTTGGGATGGAGGTGGAGCCTTGGGATGGAGATGGAACCTTGGGATGGAGATGGAGCCTTGGGATGGAGATGGAGAGGTGGGATATGGAGCCTTGGGATGGAGGTGGAGCCTTGGGATGGAGGTGGAGCCTTGGGATGGAGATGGAGCCTTGGGGTGGAGGTGGAGCCTTGGGATGGAGATGGAGCCTTGGGATGGAGATGAAGAGGTGGGATATGGAGCCTTGGGATGGAGATGGAGCCTTGGGATGGAGATGGAGCCTTGGGATGGAGGTGGAGAGGTGGGATATGGAGCCTTGGGATGGAGGTGGAGCCTTGGGATGGAGATGGAGCCTTGGGATGGATGGAGGTGGAGAGGTGGGATATGGAGCCTTGGGATGGAGGTGGAGCCTTGGGATGGAGATGGAGCCTTGGGATGGAGGTGGAGCCTTGGGATGGAGATGAAGAGGTGGGATATGGAGCCTTGGGATGGGGATGGAGCCTTGGGATGGAGGTGGAGAGGTGGGATATGGAGCCTTGGGATGGAGATGGAGCCTTGGGATGGAGGTGGAGAGGTGGGATATGGAGCCTTGGGATGGAGATGGAGCCTTGGGATGGGGATGGAGCCTTGGGATGGAGGTGGAGAGGTGGGATATGGAGCCTTGGGATGGAGATGGAGCCTTGGGATGGAGGTGGAGCCTTGGGATGGAGGTGGAGCCTTGGGATGGAGATGGAGCCTTGGGATGGAGATGGAGAGGTGGGATATGGAGCCTTGGGATGGAGATGGAGAGGTGGGATATGGAGCCTTGGGATGGAGATGGAGAGGTGGGATATGGAGCCTTGGGATGGAGATGAAGAGGTGGGATACGGAGCCTTGGGATGGAGATGAAGAGGTGGGAGATGGAGCCTTGGGATGGGGATGGAGCCTTGGGATGGAGATGAAGAGGTGGGATATGGAGCCTTGGGATGGAGATGGAGAGGTGGGATATGGAGCCTTGGGATGGAGGTGGGGTGGGTTGGAGCCTTGGGATGGAGATGGAGAGGTGGGATATGGAGCCTTGGGATGGAGGTGGAGAGGTGGGATATGGAGCCTTGGGATGGGGATGGAGAGGTGGGATATGGAGCCTTGGGATGGAGATGGAGCCTTGGGATGGAGATGCCTTGGGATGGAGATGGAGCTGGGTGGAGCTGGGATGGAGATGGAGAGGTGGGATATGGAGCCTTGGGGTGGAGATGGGGAGGTGGGATATGGAGCCTTGGGATGGAGATGAAGAGGTGGGAGATGGAGCCTTGGGATGGGGATGGAGCCTTGGGATGGAGGTGGAGCCTTGGGATGGAGGTGGAGAGGTGGGAGATGGAGCCTTGGGATGGAGATGGAGCCTTGGGATGGAGGTGGAGCCTTGGGATGGAGATGGAGCCTTGGGATGGAGATGGAGCCTTGGGATCGATGGAGGTGGAGAGGTGGGATATGGAGCCTTGGGGTGGAGGTGCAGAGGTTCCTGGTGCTTGTTGCAGGTGGCTCTGCTGGAGACCAACCCCTACCTGCTGGCGCTGACCATCATCGTCTCCATCGTGCACAGCATCTTCGAGTTCCTGGCCTTCAAGAATGGTGAGGGCTGAGAGAGGTGGGAAGGAGAAGGGTCCTGGGGGTCCCTGCTGCTGCTTATGGGGTCCTGGAGTGTTCCTATGGGGTACTGGAGGGTCCCTTCTGCTGCTTATGGGGTCCTGGAGGGTCCCTATGGGCTCCTGGGGGTCTTTCCTGCTGTTTATGGGGTCCTGCAGGGTCCCTTCTGCTGCTTATGGGGTCCTGGAGGGTCCCTATGGAGTCCTGGGGGTCCCTCCTGCTGTTTATGGGGTCCTGGAGGGTCCCTTCTGCTGCTTATGGGGTCCTGGAGGGTCCCTATGGGGTCCTGGGGGTCCCTCATGCTGTTTATGGGGTCCTGGAGGTCCCTCTTGCTGCTTATGGGGTCCTGCAGCGTCCCTTCTGCTGCTTATGGGGTCCTGGAGTGTTTCCATAGGGTCCTGTGGGTCCCTCTTGCCATTTATGGGGTCCTGGAGTGTTCCTATGGGGTCCTGGAGGGTCCCTCCTGCTGCTTATGGGGCCCTTGAGTGTCCCCATGTGGTCCTGGGGGTCCCTCCTGCTCCTTTATACGCTCCTGGGGGGGGGTGGATCCATCCCCCTGGCAGTACCCCCCTCCCTTCAAAGGCTCCATTCCCATCATTCCCATCCCCATTCCCACAGACATCCAGTTCTGGAACAGCCGGCAATCCCTGGAGGGCCTCTCGGTGCGCTCCGTCTTCTTCGGGGTCTTCCAGTCCCTGGTGGTGCTGCTCTACATCCTGGACAACGAGACCAACTTCGTGGTGCAAGTGAGCGTCTTCATCGGGCTCCTCATCGACCTCTGGAAGATCACCAAGGTCATGGATGTGCGGGTGAGCTCCGGCCCCATAAGCACTGGGATGATCCCAAGGGATCCATGCTCAATGCTCTCTTCCCCTTTATCCCCCCCCCCTTTGGAAGCTGGACCGGGAGAACAAAGTGGCCGGGCTGCTGCCGCGCATCAGCGTCAAGGACAAATCCACCTACGTGGAGTCCTCCACCAAGGTCTATGATGATGTGAGTGGGGTGAGGGCAGCAGCAGGGATGGGAGATGGGGAGGAGCTGCAATGGGGCACTGCAGCCCGTGCCCATCGGGTTGGGGTCCCTCTGTATGGGTGCTGCAGTGCGTTCCCATGGGATTAAGGTCCACAGTGGCACTGCAGCCCATTCCCATAGGATTAAGCTCCACAGGGGCACCGCATCCCATTCCCATAGGATTAAGCTCCACAGTAGCACTGATCCCATTCCCATAGGATTAAGCTCCACAGTGGCACTGCAGCCCATTCCCATAGGATTAAGCTCCACAGTGGCACTGCAGCCCATTCCCATAGGATTAAGCTCCACAGTGGCACTGCATCCCATTCCCATAGGATTAAGCCCCACAGTGGCACTGCAGCCCATTCCCATGGGATTAAGCTCCAAACTGATGCTCCAGCCCATTCCCATAGGATTAAGCTCCACAGTGGCACTGATCCCATTCCCATGGGATTAAGCTCCACTGTGGCACTGCAGCTCATTCCCATAGGATTAAGCTCCAAACTGATGCTCCACTACATTCCCATGGGATTAATCTCCACAGTGGCACTGATCCCATTCCCATAGGATTAAGCTCCACAGTGGCACTGCAGCTCATTCCCATAGGATTAAGCTCCAAGCTGATGCTCCACTACATTCCCATGGGATTACTCTCCACAGTGGCACTGATCCCATTCCCATGGGATTAAGCTCCACAGTGGCACTGCAGCCCATTCCCATAGGATTAAGCTCCACAGTGGCACTGCAGCCCATTCCCATTGGATTAAGCCCCACAGTGGCACTGCAGCCCATTCCCATGGGATTAAGCTCCACAGGGGCACCGCATCCCATTCCCATAGGATTAAGCTCCACAGTAGCACTGATCCCATTCCCATAGGATTAAGCTCCACAGTGGCACTGCAGCCCATTCCCATAGGATTAAGCTCCACAGTGGCACTGCAGCCCATTCCCATAGGATTAAGCTCCACAGTGGCACTGCATCCCATTCCCATAGGATTAAGCCCCACAGTGGCACTGCAGCCCATTCCCATGGGATTAAGCTCCAAACTGATGCTCCAGCCCATTCCCATAGGATTAAGCTCCACAGTGGCACTGATCCCATTCCCATGGGATTAAGCTCCACTGTGGCACTGCAGCTCATTCCCATAGGATTAAGCTCCAAACTGATGCTCCACTACATTCCCATGGGATTAATCTCCACAGTGGCACTGATCCCATTCCCATAGGATTAAGCTCCACAGTGGCACTGCAGCTCATTCCCATAGGATTAAGCTCCAAGCTGATGCTCCACTACATTCCCATGGGATTACTCTCCACAGTGGCACTGATCCCATTCCCATGGGATTAAGCTCCACAGTGGCACTGCAGCCCATTCCCATAGGATTAAGCTCCACAGTGGCACTGCAGCCCATTCCCATAGGATTAAGCTCCACAGTGGCACTGCAGCCCATTCCCATTGGATTAAGCCCCACAGTGGCACTGCAGCCCATTCCCATGGGATTAAGCTCCAAACTGATGCTCCAGCCCATTCCCATAGGATTAAGCTCCACAGTGGCACTGATCCCATTCCCATAGGATTAAGCTCCACAGTAGCACTGATCCCATTCCCATAGGATTAAGCTCCACAGTGGCACTGCAGCCCATTCCCATAGGATTAAGCTTCACAGGGACACTGCAACCCATTCCCATAGGATTAAACTCCAAACTGATGCTCCACTACATTCCCATGGGGTTAAGCTCCACAGTGGCACTGATCCCATTCCCATTGGATTAAGCTCCAAATTGATGCTCCAGCCCATTCCCATAGGATTAAGTTCCACAGTGGCACTGCAGCCCATTCCCATGGGATTAAGCTCCAGATTGATGCTCCAGCCCCTTCCCATGGGATTAAGCTCCAGATTGATGCTCCAGCCCCTTCCCATGGGATTAAGCTCCAGATTGATGCTCCAGCCCCTTCCCATGGGATTAAGCTCCAGATTGATGCTCCAGCCCCTTCCCATGGGATTAAGCTCCAGATTGATGCTCCAGCCCCTTCCCATGGGATTAAGCTCCACAGTGGCACTGCAGCCCATTCCCTTTGGATTAAGCTCCACAGTGGCACTGATCCCATTCCCATGGGATTAAGCTCCACAGTGGCACTGCATCCCATTCCCATAGGATTAAGCTCCACAGTGGCACTGCATCCCATTCCCATTGGATTAAACTCCACAGTGGCACTGCAGCCCCTTCCCATGGGATTAAGCTCCACAGTGGCACTGATCCCATTCCCATTGGATTAAGCTCCACAGTGGCACTGCAGCCCATTCCCATAGGATTAAGCTTCACAGGGACACTGCAACCCATTCCCATAGGATTAAGCTCCAAACTGATGCTCCACTACATTCCCAATGGATTAATCTCCACAGTGGCATTGATCCCATTCCCATTGGATTAATCTCCACAGTGGCACTGATCCCATTCCCATGGGATCAAGCTCCACAGCAGCCCTCTCTCCCCATTCCCAGATGGCATTCCGGTACCTCTCCTGGATCCTCTTCCCCCTGCTGGGCTGTTACGCCGTGTACAGCCTGCTCTACCTGGAGCACAAGGGCTGGTACTCCTGGGTCCTCAGCATGCTCTATGGCTTCCTCCTCACCTTCGGTGAGTACCAAACCGGGAATGCCGCCCCGCATCCCAACCTCCGGAGCCGGGAGCTTGGGATAGGGGCTCACCCCCCCCTTTCCCTTCCCCAATTCCCATAGGATTCATCACCATGACCCCCCAGCTCTTCATTAACTACAAGCTGAAGTCGGTGGCGCACCTGCCCTGGAGGATGCTCACCTACAAAGCGCTCAACACCTTCATCGACGACCTCTTCGCCTTCGTCATCAAGATGCCCATGATGTACAGGATAGGCTGCCTGCGGGATGGTACGGGATGGGGGGGCATGGGGAGGGACCTATGGCTGCATATGGGGTCCCTATGGCTGGCTATAGGGTCCCTATGGCTGCCTGGGGGGTGCCTATGGCTGCCTAGGGGGTGCCTATGGCTGCCTAGGGGGTGCCTATGGCTGACTATGGGGTCCCTATGGCTGGCTATGGGGTGCCTATGGCTGCCTGGGGGGTGCCTATGGCTGCCTAGGGGGTCTCTATAGCTGCCTATGGGGTCCCTATGGCTGCCTAGGGGGTCCCTATGGCTGCCTAGGGGGTGCCTATGGCTACCTATGGGGTCCCTGTGGCTGCCTGTGGGATCCCTGTGGCTGGCTATGGGGTCCCTATGGCTGACTATGGGGTGCCTATGGCTGCCTAGGGGGTCCCTATGGTTGCCTACAGGGTGCGTATGGCTGCCTATGGGGTCCCTATGGCTGCCTAGGGGGTCCCTATGGCTGCCTAGGGGGTGCCTATGGCTACCTATGGGGTCCCTGTGGCTGCCTGTGGGATCCCTGTGGCTGGCTATGGGGTCCCTATGGCTGACTATGGGGTCCCTATGGCCGCCTAGGGGGTCCCTTTGGCTGCCTAGGGGGTGCCTATGGCTGACTATGGGGTCCCTATGGCTGCCTAGGGGGTCCCTATGCCTGCCTGTGGGGTGCCTATGGCTGCCTGGAGGGTCCCTTTGGCTGGCTGGGGGGTCCCTATGGCTGCCTGTGGGGTCGCTATGGCTGCCTAGGGGGTGCCTATGGCTGCCTAGGGGGTCGCTATGGCTGACTATGGGGTGCCTATGGCTGGCTATGGGGTCGCTATGGCCGCCTAGGGCGTCCCTATGGCCGCCTAGGGGGTCCCTATGGCTGCCTGTGGGGTGCCTATGGCTGCCTGGAGGGTCCCTTTGGCTGCCTAGGGGGTGCCTATGGCTGCCTAGGGGGTCCCTATGGCTGCCTAGGAGGTCCCTAGGGGGTCTCTATGGCTGCCTGGAGGGTCCCTATGGCTGCCTCGGGGGTCCCTATGGCTGCCTAAGGGGTCCCTCCCCTTCCTTTATGGGGTCCTGGGGGAGCCTTCCTGTTCCTTATGGGGTCCTGGAAGGTCCTTCCTGTTCCTCTATGGGGTCCTGGGGGGGTCCCTTCTGTTCCTTTATGGGGTCCTGGGGGGTCCTTCCTGTTCCTTATGGGGTTCTGAGAGGTCCTTCCTGTTCTTTTATGGGGTCCTGTGGGGCCCCTCCTGTTCCTCTATGGGGTTCTGGGGAGGTCCCTCCTGTTTCTCTATGGAGTCCTGGGGGTTCCTTCCTGTTCCTTTATGGGGTCCTGGTAGGGGTCCTTCCTGTTCCTTTAAGGGTTCTGGGGGGTCCCTCCTGTTCCTTTATGGGGTCCTGGGGGGTCTCTCCTGTTCCTCATGGGGTCCGGGGGCGTCCATTCTGCTGTTTATGGGGTCCGAGGGGTCCCTCCTGTTCCTTGATGGGGTCATGGGGTCCCCCGCTTGTACCCCCTGACCCCTATGTGTCGTGTCCCCCCCCCAGACGTGGTGTTCTTCATTTACCTGTACCAGCGCTGGATCTACCGCGTGGACCTGACCCGCGTCAACGAATTCGGGCTCAGTGGGGAGGACACGGTCACCCCCCCGCCCCCCCACCCCAGCACCCCTCCCCCCACAGTGCTGCCCCCCCCACCGGGGGCCCCCAAACCTCCAGAGGACAAGAAGAAGGATTAACCCCCCCCCTCCATGGTCAGTTTTTACCAGCCCCCTATGGGGCACCCCATGGAGGGGAAAAAGAGGGGGGGGAGCGGCCGGTTTGGATTGGGGGGGTCCCCCCCTTTTTGGGGGAGTTGGGGGGTTCGGGGGGGGGTGGGGGCAGCCCGTGTGGCCCCCCTCTCTCCGTGTGTCACGTTCCCTTGTGCTCCATCCCATTGTGCCGGTGTGTAGGACAGTGTCACCGAGGTGTCGCCTCGTCCATAAAGACCTGATTGAACCCCAATAGTGGCCCCCCCGCCTCAAATCTGAGCCCCCCATCCCCACTTTGGGGCTTCTCTACCCACGCTTTGGGGTACATTGGGGTGGGAGCGTGACCTGGTGTGGCTCTATCACTGCTATCGCGATAGGGAGGGGATGACGGGGGGGTGGGGGGGGTCCTTTTCTCCCCCGTGGTGCTTCCAACGCGCTGCTGATACCCACGCGGCCAAAGCGCGCCACGGAGGGGGCGTTTCCCCGCGGTTTTAGACCAGCCAATCACCGTGCTCGTGCCCGCTGAGTGGCAACGCCGCAGCCAATCGCTGCGTCCCGCCCATGCCTTACCCCCGCCCCCGTGGTGGGAAAAGCGCGTCTGGGCAGGGGGTGTATCCCAGTGCTTTAACCCAGCCAATCAGCGCGGGGCTTGGCAGCTCCGTAGCCAATCGCTGTGCCCCGTCCCCGCGGTGATGGCGGCGGCCGAGGACGCGGCTCCGGTGCGGAAGGAAGGAGCGGGGGAGGCCCCGGTACCGGGACACGGGGGGGAGGGGGTCCCGGAATCATTGGGATAGGTCTGGAAAACGGGGGGGGGCTGTGGGAGGGTACCGGGATGGGGGGGTGCTGGGGAGAGGGGTAATGGGGTTACCGGGGTAACTGGGAGAGTGGGATAACGGGGATACCGGGGTAACTGGGAGAGTGGGATAATGGGGATACAAGGATAACTGGGAGAGTGGGATAATGGGGATACAAGGATAACTGGGGGAGTGGGATAATGGTGATACCAGGATAACTGGGAGAGTGGGATCATGGGGATACCAGGATAACTGGGAGAGGGGTAATGGGGATACCGGGATAATTGGGAGAGTGGGATAATGGGGATACCAGGATAACTGGGAGAGTGGGATAATGGGGATACCAGGATAACTGGGAGAGTGGGATAATGGGGATACCAGGATAACTGGGAGAGTGGGATAATGGGGATACCAGGATAACTGGGAGAGGGGTAATGGGGATACCGGGATAATTGGGAGAGTGGGATAATGGGGATACAAGGATAACTGGGAGAGTGGGATAATGGGGATACAAGGATAACTGGGAGAGTGGGATAATGGGAGTACCAGGATACTGGGAATGCCAGGAGAGCATGATAATGGGGATACCAGGATACTGGGAATACCAGGACAGGGTGATAATGGGGATACCAGGATACTGGGAATACCAGGACAGGGTGATAATGGGGATACCAGAGTAGTGGATACCAGGAGACCAAGAGAGAGGGAGAATGGGATACCAAGATACTGGGGATACCAGGAGAGCAGGAGAGAGGGATAATGGGGATACCGGGATAATGTGACCCCAGGAGAGAGGGATAACGGGGATACTGGGATAATGGGGATACCGGGATAATGGGGATACCGGGATAATGGGACCCCAGGGGAGAGAGATAATGGGGATACTGGGATAATGGGAATACCAGGATAATGGGGATACCGGGATAATGGGGATACCGGGATAATGGGACCCCAGGGGAGAGGGATAATGGGGATACTGGGATAATGGGACCCAGGAGAAAGTGATAATGGGGATACTGGGATAATGGGACCCCAGGAGAGAGGGATAATGGGGATACCGGGATAATGGGACCCCAGGAGAGAGGGATAATGGGAATACTGGGATAATGGGGATACTGGGATAATGGGACCCCAGGAGAGAGGGATAATGGGGATACTGGGATAATGGGGATACTGGGATAATGGGACCCCAGGAGAGAGGGATAATGGGGATACTGGGATAATGGGGATACTGGGATAATGGGACCCCAGGAGAGAGGGATAATGGGGATACCGGGATAATGGGGATACCGGGATAATGGGGATACCGGGATAATGGGACCCCAGGGGAGAGGGATAATGGGGATACCGGGATAATGGGACCCAGGAGAAAGTGATAATGGGGATACTGGGATAATGGGACCCCAGGAGAGAGGGATAATGGGGATACCGGGATAATGGGACCCCAGGAGAGAGGGATAATGGGAATACTGGGATAATGGGGATACTGGGATAATGGGACCCCAGGAGAGAGGGATAATGGGGATACTGGGATAATGGGGATACTGGGATAATGGGACCCCAGGAGAGAGGGATAATGGGGATACCAGGATAATGAGGATACCAGGAGAGAGGAATAATGGGGATACCGGGATAATGGGGATACTGGGATAATGGCACCCCAGGGGAGAGGGATAATGGGGATACCAGGATAATGGGACCCCAGGAGAGAGGGATAATGGGGATACCGGGATAATGGGGATACCAGGATAATGGGACCCCAGGAGAGAGGGATAATGGGGATACCGGGATAATGGGGATACCAGGATAATGGGACCCCAGGAGAGAGGGATAATGGGGATACCGGGATAATGGGACCCCAGGAGAGAGGGATAATGGGATAATGGGATAATGGGGATACTGAGATAATGGGACCCCAGGAGAGAGGGATAATGGGGATACCAGGATAATGGAACCCCAGGAGAAAGGGATAATGGGGATACTGGGATAATGGGGATACTGAGATAATGGGACCCCAGGAGAGAGGGATAATGGGGATACCGGGATAATGGGACCGCAGGAGAGAGGGATATTGGGGATACTGGGATAATGGGGATACTGGGATAATGGGACCCCAGGAGAGAGGGATAATGGGGATACCGGGATAATGGGGATACTGGGATAATGGGATAACGGGATAATGGGATCCCGGGATAATGGGATACCGGGGCTCAAAGGATATTGGGGCTCATGGGGGTGTCCGGAGCTGACCCCGCCCCTGTCAGGGCCCATCGGTGCCCCCGGATCCCAAGGAGCAGGAACCGGAGCAGGATCCGGCCCCGGCCCCGGCCCCGGCCCCGGGGGGGGCAGCACCGGGGGGGGGGATCCCTGGGGCCGCCCCCCCCACCCCCCTGCCCCGGCCCCGGAGCAGCAGCATCGTGGTGAGCCCACGGCAGGTGAGCCCCAGAGCTGCCCTCCCATTGGCTGGGAGCCCCCAAGGTGCCCTCCCATTGGCTGGGAGCCCCCAAGGTGCCCTCCCGTTGGCTGGGATCTACAAAGAGCTGCTGGGAGCCCCAAGCTGCCCTCCCATTGGCTGGGATCTGCACAGAGCTGATCTCCCATTGGCTGAGAGCCACTACAGCTGCCCTCCCATTGGATGGGAGCCCCCAAGCTGCCCTCCCATTGGCTGGGATCTGCACAGAGCTGCCTTCTCATTGGCTGGGATCTACCCAGACCTGCCCTCCCGTTGGCTGGATCCCCCAGACCTGCCTCCCATTGGCTGGGAGGCTCCAGAGTTCCCACTCCCATTGGCTGGGATCTACGTAAAACTGCCCTCCCATTGGCTGGGATATGGGGTTCCCCCCGAGCTTCCTCTCCCATGGGCTGAAATCCTCCAAACTCTTCCTCCCATTGGCTGGGAGCTGACACCCATCCACGTGCCTCCTCCCATTGGCTACAACCCCCCCCCAGCCGCCTCCTCCCATTGGCTGGGGCCAGGATCCCCCCCCAGTGCCATGGGAGGGGGGGTGTCTACCCCCGCTGCTGTGGGGCAAGGGGGGCACTTGGGGGTCACGTGGGGACCCCCAACCCCTGCCCCCCCCCTCCCCTCCCCCCAGCGTGGGAACCCAGTGCTGCGCTTCATCCGGAACGTTCCATGGGAGTACGGGGACGTCGCCGCCGACTACGTCCTGGGGCAGAGCTCCTGCGCCCTCTTCCTCAGGTGACCCCGCACGGGGGCCTATGGGTGGCAATGGGTGTCCTATGGGTGTCAATGGGTGTCCTATGGGTGTGCTATGGGTGTCAGTGGGTGTTAATGGGTGTCAATGGGTGTCAGTGGGTGTCAATGGGTGTCCTATGGGTGTGCTATGGGTGTCAGTGGGTGTTAATGGGTGTCAGTGGGTGGCAATGGGCGTCCTATGGGTGTCAATGGGTGTCCAATGGGTGTCAATGGGTGTCCTATGGGTGGCAATGGGTGTCCAATGGGTGTCAATGGGTGTCCTATGGGTGGCAATGGGTGTCCAATGGGTGTCAATGGGTGTCCTATGGGTGGCAATGGGTGTCCTATGGGTGGCAATGGGTGTCCTATGGGTGTCAATGGGTGTCCTGTGGGTGTCAATGGGTGTCCAATGGGTGTCAATGGGTGTCCTATGGGTGGCAATGGGTGTCCAATGGGTGTCAATGGGTGTCCTATGGGTGGCAATGGGTGTCCTATGGGTGGCAATGGGTGTCCTATGGGTGGCAATGGGTGTCCAATGGGTGTCCTATGGGTGTCAATGGATGTCCCGTGGGTGTCAATGGGTGTTAATAGGTGTCAATGGATGTGCTATGGGTGTCAATGGATGTCCTATGGGTGTCAGTGGGTGTCAGTGGATGTCCTATGGGTACCAATAGGCATCCTATGGGTGTCTGTGGATGTCCTGTGGGTGTCAATGGGCGTCCTGTGAGTGTCAATAGGTATCAAGGGGTGCCAATGGCTGTCAATGGGCATCCTGTGGGTGTCAATGGGTATCAAGGGGTGCCAATGGGTGTCTGTCAGTGGGTATCAATGAGTGTAAATGGCATCACTGGGTGTCAACGGGTATCATCGGGTGCCAATGGGTGTCAATGGGAGCCAGTGGGTGTCAATGGGAATCAATGGGTGTCAGTGAGAACCACTGGCTGCCAATGGGTACCAATGGGTACCAATGGGAGCCAGTGGGTACCAACGGGTACCAATGAGAGCCAGTGGGTACCAACGGGTACCAATGGGTACCAATGGGTGCCAGTGGGTATCAGTGGATACCAATGGGTGCCAATGGGTGTCTCTGGGTGCCCCAGCCTGCGCTACCACCACCTCCACCCCGATTACATCCATCAGCGCCTGCGGGAGCTGGGCCGGGGCTTTGCGCTGCGGGTGCTGCTGCTGCAGGTGGACGTGGTGAGAGCCAAGGGCCCCATCCCGGCAGGGACCCCGCATCCCATAGACCCCATATCCCATGTACCCCATATCCCATACACTCCTTATCCTATGGACCCCGCATCCCATGGACCCCTTATACCATGGACCCCGCATCCCATGGACCCCTTATACCATGGACCCCGCATCCCATGGACCCCTTATACCATGGACCCCGCATCCCATGGACCCCGCATCCCATGGACCCCGCATCCCATGTACCCTGCATCCCATGGACCCCGCATCCCATGGACCCCGCATCCCATGGACCCCGCATCCCATGGACCCCGCATCCCATGGAGCCTGCATCCCATGTACCCCTGATCCCATGGACCCTGCATCCCATACATCCCTTATCCCATACATGCCTTATCCCATACATCCCTGATCCCATACATCCCTGATCCCATACATCCCTGATCCCATACATCCCTTATCCCATACATGCCTTATCCCATGTACCCCTTATCCCATACATGCCTTATCCCATGTACCCCTTATCCCGTACATCCCTTATCCCATGTACCCTTTGTTCCTCTACACCTTATCCCTCTATCCCTGTATCCCTTATCCCTGTATCCCTGTATCCCTGTATCCCTTACCCCTGTATCCCTGTATCCTTTACCCCTGTATCCCTTATCCCTGTGTCCCTGTATCCCTTATCCCTGTATCCCTGTACCCCTTATCCCTCTATCCCTGTCTCCCTCTATCCCTGTATCCCTGTACCCCTGTATCCCTCTATCCCTCTATCCCTGTATCCCTCTATCCCTGTATCCCTCTATCCCTGTATCCCTTACCCCTGTATCCCTGTACCCCTGTATCCCTTATCCCTCTATCCCTGTCTCCCTTACCCCGTGTCTCCCATCCCTCTCCATGGCCACAGAAGGATCCCCAGCGGGCCCTGAAGGACCTGGCCAAGATTTGTGTCCTGAGCGACTGCACCCTCCTGCTGGCCTGGAGGTACGGGGGGACCCCCAGTGTCACCTATGGGGACCCCATTGTCACCTATGGGGACCCCACTGTCACCTATGGGGACCCCACTGTCACCTATGGACACCCCACTGTCACCTATGGACACCCCACTGTCACCTGTGGGGACCCCATTGTCACCTATGGGGACCCCACTGTCACCTATGGGGGACCCCACTGTCACCTATGGACACCCCCCATTGTCACCTATGGGGGACCCCACTGTCACCTATGGACACCCCATTGTCACCTATGGACACCCCACTGTCACCCATGGGGGGCCCCACTGTCACCTATGGGGGGCCCCACTGTCACCTATGGACACCCCATTGTCACCTATGGACACCCCACTGTCACCCATGGGGGGCCCCACTGTCACATATGGACACCCCACTGTAACCAATAGGGACCCATAGGACCTCATTGTCACCCATAGGATTCCAACTGTCACCCATAGGACCCCATAGTCACCCATAGGACCCCATAGTCACCCATAGGACCCCACTGTCACCCGTAGGACCCCATAGTCACCCATAGGACCCCACTGTCACCCACAGGACCCCACTGTCACCCATTGTACCCCATTGTCACCCATTGTACCCCACTGTCACCCATAGGACCCCATTGTACCCATAGGACCCCATTGTACCCATAGGACCCCATAGTCACCCATAGACCCCACTGTCACCCATTGTACCCCACAGTCACCCATAGGACCCCACTGTCACCCATAGGACCCCATTGTACCCCACAGTCACCCATAGGACCCCACTGTCACCATAGGACCCCATTGTACCCATAGGACCCCATTGTACCCATAGGACCCCACTGTCACCCATAGGACCCCATAGTCACCCATAGACCCCACTGTCACCCATTGTACCCCATAGTCACCCATAGGACCCCACTGTCACCATAGGACCCCATTGTACCCATAGGACCCCACAGTCACCCATAGGACCCCACTGTCACCCATTGTACCCCATTGTCACCTATGGGCGCCCCCTGTGCCCCATGGGCACCCCATAGCGCCCCATTGCCCCCAGCCCCGAGGAGGCCGCCCGGTACCTGGAGACCTACAAAGCCTTCGAGCAGAAGCCCCCGGATCTGCTGCGGGAGCGCCTGGACCAGGGCTTCCTGCCCAGGGTGAGCACCGGCCCCACTGCGGTCCCATTGATCCCAATGGGGGTCCCACTGATCCCATTGATCCCAATGGGGGTCCCATTGATCCCAGTGGGGGTCCCACTGATCCCATTGACCCCAATGGGGGTCTCATTGATCCCACTGATCCCATTGACCCCAATGGGGGTCCCACTGATCCCATTGACCCCAATGGGGGTCTCATTGATCCCACTGATCCCATTGACCCCAATGGGGGTCCCACTGATCCCATTGATCCCAATGGGGGTCTCATTGATCCCACTGATCCCATTGACCCCAATGGGGGTCCCATTGATCCCATTGACCCCAATGGGGGTCCCATTGATCCCAGTGGGGGTCCCATTGATCCCATTGACCCCAATAGGGATCCCATTGATCCCAATGGGGGATCCCATTCACCCCAATGGGTGTCCCACTGATCCCAATGGGGATCCCACTGATCCCATTGACCCCAATAGGGATCCCATTGATCCCATTGACCCCAATGGGGGTCCCATTGATCCCAGTGGGGGTCCCATTGATCCCATTGACCCCAATAGGGATCCCATTGATCCCAATGGGGGATCCCATTCACCCCAATGGGTGTCCCACTGATCCCAATGGGGATCCCACTGATCCCATTGACCCCAATAGGGATCCCATTGATCCCATTGACCCCAATGGGGGTCCCATTGATCCCAGTGGGGGTCCCATTGATCCCATTGACCCCAATAGGGATCCCATTGATCCCAATGGGGGATCCCATTGACCCCAATGGGTATCCCACTGATCCCAATGGGGATCCCACTGATCCCATTGACCCCAATAGGGATCCCATTGATCCCATTGACCCCAATGGGGGTCCCATTGATCCCAATGGGGGTCCCATTGATCCCATTGACCGCAATGGGGGTCCCATTGACCCCAATGGGGGATCCCATTAACCCCATTGAGCCAATGGGGGGATCCCATTGACCCCAATGGGGATCCCACTGATCCCATTGACCCCAATAGGGATCCCATTGATCCCATTGACCCCAGTGGGAGGTCCCATTGATCCCAGTGGGGGTCCCAATGATCCCAACAGGGGGTCCCATTGACGCCAATGGGGGTCCCATTGATCCCACTGATCCCGGTGGGGGTCCCACTGATCCCATTGACCCCAATGGTGGTCCCATTGATCCCATTGACTGCAATGGGGGTCCCATTGATCCCATTGACCCCAATGGGGGGTCCCATTGACCCCAACAGGGGGTCCCATTTACCCCAATGGGGGTCCCATTGACCCCAATGGGGGGTTCCATTGACCCCAATGGGCGGTCCCATTAACCCCATTGAGCCAATGGGGGGGCTCCAGTTGACCCCGTTGATCCCAACTGGGGGCAGTCTCATGTACCCCAGTGGAGGGTTCCATTGACCCCAATGGGGGGGATCCCATTGATCCCAATGGGGGGTCCCATTGACCCCATTGATCCCAATTGGGGGCAGTCTTATTTACCCCAGTGGAGGGTTCCATTGACCCCAATGGGGGGGATCCCATTGATCCCAATGGGGGGGTTCCACTGACCCCGGGACGGCGTCTCATTGATCCCATTGACCCCAGTGGGGGGTCCCATTGACCCCAAGGGGGGGTCCCATTGATCCCAGTGTGGGGCCTCATTGACCCCAGGATGGGGGTCCCATTGATCCCAATGTGGGGGGTCCCGTTGGCCCCAGTATGGGGTCCCTTTGACCCCAATGCAGCAGGTCCCATTGACCCCAGTGTTGGGGGTCTCATTGACCTCAACGTGGAGTTGCCTTCACCCCATTGACCTCAATGTGTGGGTCCCATCACCCCATTTATCCCAATGTGGCGATCCCATTGGACCCCACTGTGGGGGTCCCCTCACCCCCTATGTGTGGGTCCCGTTGCCCCCCAGATGAGCGACTGCTTGACCAGCATCAGGGCCGTGAACAAGACGGACGCCGTGAGCCTGCTCAGCACCTTTGGGGTGAGTCCTGACCCCCCCCCCTTCCGCTATGGGGCACAGTGGGGCTGGGGGCACGGCCCTGACCCCCCCAATGTGCCCCCCATGTGCCCCCCAAGTCACTCGCAGCCCTGGCGGCCGCCACCAAGGAGGATTTATCCCTTTGTCCCGGTGTGGGACCCCAAAAGGTGAGATGGGGGCTATGGGGTGGGGGGGCACGATGATGCGGTGCCCCCCATTGTCCCCTCATGGCCCCCCCATGGCCCCCCCCATAGGCCAAGCGTCTCTTTGATGTCCTGCACGAGCCCTTCCTGCAGACCCCCAAGTGAGCCCCGATCCCGATCCATAATAAAATGGGTTTTATCCATGGAATAGCATCAGAAATGGGGGTTATGGGGCAGTGGGGACAATGGGGGTAATGTGGGGCAATGGGGGTAATGGGGCTATGGGGACAATGGGGGTAATGGGGCAATGGGGGTAATGTGGGGCAATGGGGGTAATGGGGCTATGGGGGCAATGGGGGCAATGGGGGTAATGGGGCAATGGGGGTAATGGGGCTATGGGGACAATGGGGGTAATGGGGGCAATGGGGGTAATGGGGCAATGGGGTAATGGGGGTAATGGGGCTATGGGAACAATGGGGGTAATGGGGCAATGGGGACAATGGGGTAATGGGGCAATGGGGGTAATGGGGCTATGGAGACAATGGGGGTAATGTGGGGCAATGGGGGCAATGGGGCAATGGGGGTAATGGGGGTAATGGGGCCGTGGGGGTCACCCCATTGCCTCCTCCTGTGCTTCCCCCTCCTGCCCACAGGGGGGCGCCCCTCGGGGGGGCTCCTCCATCGCCTCCTTCCTCTTCTTCTTCCTCCTCTTGGGGTGGGGGGGCTCCGGGGGGGGCTCCGGGGGGGGCTCGAAGCTGCGGGTGATGGAGAGGACCCCACGCAGGGGGGGGGCGCAGCCCAAGGCCCCGTTTGGGGCCATCGGGGTCAAGAGGAGGAGACCCCCGGCCTCCCCCGGCGCCCCCCGCGCCCCATAGAGGCAATGGGAGGCGCTGTCCTCAGCAGCGCCCCCGTGCGGGCCGGGCTGGAGCTGCACCGAGTGGTCCAGGGGCACGGAGCATCCCTGCAGGCTGGGGGGGGGCAAGGATGGGAGGGGGGGGCAATGGTGAGGATGAACCCCCCCCCCCATAGCATTGACACCCCCCCATGCACCCCAATGCTGTGTGTGCGCCCCCATGCACCCCAATGCTGTGTGAGCCCCCCATGCACCCCAATGCTCTCTGTGCCCCCCATGCACCCCAATGCTCTCTGTGCCCCCCCCGCACCCCAATGCTCTCTGTGCCCCCCCTGCATCCCAATGCTGTGTGTGCCCCCTCATGCACCCCAATGCTCTCTGTGCCCCCCCTGCACCCCAATGCTCTCTGTGCCCCCATGCACCCCAATGCTCTCTGTGCCCCCCCGCACCCCAATGCTCTCCGTGCCCCCCATGCACCCCAATGCTCTCTGTGCCCCCCATGCACCCCAATGCTCTCTGTGCCCCCCCCATGCACCCCAATGCTCTCTGTGCCCCCCCCCCAGCTCTGACCTCTCCGGGTCGAAGTCGGGGGGGGCCCGGATCAGCCACAGCTCGGGGGCAGCCCCGGCCAAGGAGGGGCCCGGGGGGGGCGCGGCCTCGAA
>NW_026901664.1:0-525 GCF_033783945.1 Neopsephotus bourkii | reverse complement strand
TTAGCCTGTTTTAAGCTTATCCTAGCTATTTCTAAACTGGTTTGGGCTATTTGTTACCCTTTTTTTTTGCCCAATTCTAACTCTCTTTAAGCAATTTTGGCCATTTCCAAACCCTTTTTTGTCCAGTTCTTAGCAATTTCTTGCCTTTTCTAGCCCGTTTTTGCCCTTTTCTGGCTTGGTTTGAATCATTTTGGCCATTGCGAACCCATTTTGGTTCCTTTCTAACCCATTTTAAGGCTTTCTTGGCCCTGTTTGGTGTCTCTGCTATCTGCTGAAATATTTAAACTGATGGAATCAGAATGAAGCCCCGTTTCAGTGTTACTCTTCAGGATACTGTGTTCTGTAATCTTCTCTGGGAGACTGCATCTCTTTTCCTAAATGATTGGCAGAAGACCTTTATCAGAAAATCACTGTCTTTGAGCCTTCATCTTGAATTTGTGCTGCACTCATTAAATTATAAAAGCAAGAAAGGTCTCTCTGCAAATCCTTAATTAATCATAGCAAATTCTCCACCTGTGTGAAACG
>NW_026901663.1:0-5150 GCF_033783945.1 Neopsephotus bourkii | reverse complement strand
CAAAACTGGGTTGGAAATGGCCAAAAATGACGTCAAAAGCTTTAGACAGAGAACAAAATTGCATAGAAATGACAAAAAATGTTTAGAAATAGCCAATTCATGTCTTGAAACAACTTAGAAGGAAGAAAAAATTGGTTACAAACATTGATAAATATGTAAAAACGAGTTAGAAATGAGCAAAATTAGGTTAGAAATGGTTAGAAATTGGTTAGAAATAGGAAGAAACGGCTTACAACTTTGTAGAAATGGGCAAAACTGGGTTAGAAATGGCCAAGACTGGGTTTAGAAATAGCCAACAAGGCTTCAAACAGGTTAGGAGGAGGAGAAAATGGGTTAGAAATAGTAAAAATGGCTCAAAACGAGTTAGAAATGGGCAAAAGAAGGTTACAAATAGTCAAGGAAGTGTTAACTAAGAATAGAGGTATGCAAAAATGGGTTAAAAATTGCCAAAAATGGCTTAAAATGTTTTCGTAATGTCAAAACTGAGTTGGAAATGGCCAAAAATGACGTCAAAAGCTTTAGACAGAAAACAAAATTGCATAGAAATGACAAAAAAGTTTAAAAATAGCCAATTCATGGCTTGAAACAACTTAGAAGGAGGAAAAAATTGGTTACAAGCATTGAAAAACATGTAAAAACGAATTAGAAATGAGCAAGATTGGGTTAGAAATGGTCAGAAATTGGTTAGAAATTCCAAGAAACAACCTAAAACTTTCTAAAAATGGGCAAATCTGGGTTAGAAATGGCCAAGACTGCGTTTACAAATAGCCAACAAGGCTTCAAACAGGATAGGAGGAGGTAAAAATGGGTTAGACATAGTAAAAATGGCTCAAAACGAGTTAGAAATGCAAAAACAAGGTTACAAATAGTCAAGGAAGTGTTAACTAAGAATAGAGGTATGCAAAAATGGGTTAAAAATTGCCAAAAATGGTTTGAATGTTTTGGTAATGTCAAAACTGGGTTGGAAATGGCCAAAAATGGAGTCAAAAGTTTTAGACAGAGGACAAAATTGGATAGAAATGGCAAAAAAGTTTAGAAATAGCCAATTCATGGCATCAAACATCTTAGAAGGAAGAAAAAATTGGTTACAAACATTGAAAAATGTGTAAAAACTAATTAGAAATGAGCAAAATTCGGTTAGAAATGGCCAGAAATTATTTAGAAATAGCCAACAAGGCTTCAAACAGGATAGGAGGAGGTAAAAATGGGTTAGAAATAGTAAAAATGGCTCAAAACGAGTTAGAAATGGGCAAAAGAAGGTTACAAATAGTCAAGGAAGTGTTAACTAAGAATAGAGGTATGCAAAAATGGGTTAAAAATTGCCAAAAACGGCTTAAAATGTTTTCGTAATGTCAAAACTGTGTTGGAAATGGCCAAAAATGACGTCAAAAGCTTTAGACAGAAAACAAAATTGCATAGAAATGGCAAAAAATGTTTAGAAATAGCCAATTCATGTCTTCAAACAACTCAGAAGGAAGAAAAAATTGGTTACAAACATTTAAAAATATGTAAAAACGAGTTAGAAATGAGCAAAATTAGGTTAGAAATGGTCAGAAATTGGTTAGAAATAGGAAGAAACGGCTTACAACTTTGTAGAAATGGGCAAAAGTGGGTTAGAAATGGCCAAGACTGGGTTTAGATATAGCCAACAAGGCTTCAAACAGGTTAGGAGGAGGTAAAAATGGGTTAGAAATAGTAAAAATGGCTCAAAATGAGTTAGAAATGCGCAAAACAACGTTACAAATAGTCAAGGAAGTGTTAACTAAGAATAGAGGTATGCAAAAATGGGTTAAAAATTGCCAAAAACGGCTTAAAATGTTTTCGTAATGTCAAAACTGGGTTGGAAATGGCCAAAAGTGACATCAAAAGCTTTAGACAGAAAACAAAATTGCATAGAAATGACAAAAAATGTTTAGAAATAGGAAATTCATGTCTTCAAACAGCTTAAAGGCAAGTAAAAATGGGTTACAAATATTTACAAATTTGTAAAAACGAATTAGAAATGGGCACATTTAGGTTAGAAATGGCCAGAAACTCTTTAAAAATAGCCAACAAGGCTTCAAACAGGATTGGAGGAGGTAAAATATGATCGAAATAGTAAAAATGGCTTAAAACAAGTTAGAAATGTGCAAAACAGGGTTACAAATAGTCAAGGAAGTCTTAACAAAGAATAGAGGTATGCAAAAATGGGTTAAAAATTGCCAAAAATGGCTTGAAATGTTTTCGTAATGTCAAAACTGGGTTGGAAATGGCCAAAAATGGAGTCAAAAGTTTTACACAGAGGAGAAAATTAGATAGAAATGGCAAAAAAGTTTAAAAATAGCCAATTCATGGCTTGAAACAACTTAGAAGGAGGAAAAAATTGGTTACAAGCATTGAAAAACATGTAAAAACGAATTAGAAATGAGCAAGATTGGGTTAGAAATGGTCAGAAATTGGTTAGAAATTCCAAGAAACAACCTAAAACTTTCTAAAAATGGGCAAATCTGGGTTAGAAATGGCCAAGACTGCGTTTACAAATAGCCAACAAGGCTTCAAACAGGATAGGAGGAGGTAAAAATGGGTTAGACATAGTAAAAATGGCTCAAAACGAGTTAGAAATGCAAAAACAAGGTTACAAATAGTCAAGGAAGTGTTAACTAAGAATAGAGGTATGCAAAAATGGGTTAAAAATTGCCAAAAATGGTTTGAATGTTTTGGTAATGTCAAAACTGGGTTGGAAATGGCCAAAAATGGAGTCAAAAGTTTTAGACAGAGGACAAAATTGGATAGAAATGGCAAAAAAGTTTAGAAATAGCCAATTCATGGCTTCAAACATCTTAGAAGGAAGAAAAAATTGGTTACAAACATTGAAAAATATGTAAAAACGAATTAGAAATGAGCAAAATTCGGTTAGAAATGGCCAGAAATTGGTTAGAAATAGCAAAAAACGGCTTACAACTTTGTAGAAATGGGCAAAACTGGGTTAGAAATGGCCAAGACTGGGTTTAGATATAGCCAACAAGGCTTCAAACAGGTTAGGAGAAGGTAAAAATGGGTTAGAAATAGTAGAAATGGCTCAAAACGAGTTAGAAATGGGCAAAAGAAGGTTACAAATAGTCAAGGAAGTGTCAGCTAAGAATAGAGGTATGCAAAAATGGGTTAAAAATTGCCAAAAATGGCTTAAAATGTTTTCGTAATGTCAAAACTGGGTTGGAAATGGACAAAAATGACGTCAAAAGCTTTAGACAGAAAACAAAATTGCATAGAAATGACAAAAAAATGTTTAGAAATAGCCAATTCATGTCTTGAAACAACTTAGAAGGAAGAAAAAATTGGTTACAAACATTGAAAAATGTGTAAAAACGAATTAGAAATGAGCAAAATTAGGTTAGAAATGGCCAGAAATTGGTTAGAAATAGCAAAAAACGGCTTACAACTTTGTAGAAATGGGCAAAACTGGGTTAGAAATGGCCAAGACTGGGTTTAGATATAGCCAACAAGGCTTCAAACAGGTTAGGAGGAGGTAAAAATGGGTTAGAAATAGTAAAAATGGCTCAAAACGAGTTAGAAATGGGCAAAAGAAGGTTACAAATAGTCAAGGAAGTGTTAACTAAGAATAGAGGTATGCAAAAATGGGTTAAAAATTGCCAAAAATGGCTTTGAATGTTTTGGTAATGTCAAAACTGGGTTGGAAATGGCCAAAAATGGAGTCAAAAGTTTTACACAGAGGAGAAAATTGCATAGAAATGGCAAAAAAGTTTAGAAATAGCCAATTCATGGCTTCAAACATCTTAGAAGGAAGAAAAAATTGGTTACAAACATTGAAAAATATGTAAAAACGAATTAGAAATGAGCAAAATTAGGTTAGAAATGGTCAGAAATTGGTTAGAAATAGCAAGAAATGGCTTACAACTTTGTAGAAATGGGCAAAAGTGGGTTAGAAATGGCCAAGACTGGGTTTAGACATAGCCAACAAGGCTTCAAACAGGTTAGGAGGAGGTAAAAATGGGTTAGAAATAGTAAAAATGGCTCAAAACGAGTTAGAAATGGGCAAAAGAAGGTTACAAATAGTCAAGGAAGTGTTAACTAAGAATAGAGGTATGCAAAAATGGGTTAAAAATTGCCAAAAACGGCTTAAAATGTTTTCGTAATGTCAAAACTGTGTTGGAAATGGCCAAAAATGACGTCAAAAGCTTTAGACAGAAAACAAAATTGCATAGAAATGACAAAAAATGTTTAGAAATAGCCAATTCATGTCTTCAAACAACTCAGAAGGAAGAAAAAATTGGTTACAAACATTGATAAATATGTAAAAACGAGTTAGAAATGAGCAAAATTAGGTTAGAAATGGTCAGAAATTGGTTAGAAATAGGAAGAAACGGCTTACAACTTTGTAGAAATGGGCAAAAGTGGGTTAGAAATGGCCAAGACTGGGTTTAGATATAGCCAACAAGGCTTCAAACAGGTTAGGAGGAGGTAAAAATGGGTTAGAAATAGTAAAAATGGCTCAAAACGAGTTAGAAATGCGCAAAACAACGTTACAAATAGTCAAGGAAGTGTTAACTAAGAATAGAGGTATGCAAAAATGGGTTAAAAATTGCCAAAAACGGCTTAAAATGTTTTCGTAATGTCAAAACTGGGTTGGAAATGGCCAAAAGTGACATCAAAAGCTTTAGACAGAAAACAAAATTGCATAGAAATGACAAAAAATGTTTAGAAATAGGAAATTCATGTCTTCAAACAGCTTAAAGGCAAGTAAAAATGGGTTACAAATATTTACAAATTTGTAAAAACGAATTAGAAATGGGCACATTTAGGTTAGAAATGGCCAGAAACTCTTTAAAAATAGCCAACAAGGCTTCAAACAGGATTGGAGGAGGTAAAATATGATCGAAATAGTAAAAATGGCTTAAAACAAGTTAGAAATGGGCAAAAGAGGGTTACAAATAGTCAAGGAAGTCTTAACAAAGAATAGAGGTATGCAAAAATGGGTTAAAAATTGCCAAAAATGGCTTTAAATGTTTTGGTAATGTCAAAACTGGGTTGGAAATGGCCAAAAATGGAGTCAAAAGTTTTACACAGAGGAGAAAATTGCATAGAAATGGCAAAAAAGTTTAGAAATAGCCAATTCATGGCTTCAAACATCTTAGAAGGAAGAAAAAATTGGT